>NW_022436967.1:947200-952228 GCF_009761245.1 Sapajus apella
TCTTTCTTTCTTTCTTTCTCTCTTTCTTTCTTTCTTTCTCTTTCCTTCCTTCCTTCCCTCCCTCCCTCCTTTCTTTCTTTCTTTTCTTTCTTTCCTTTCTCTTTTTTCTTTCTTTCTTTTCTTTCTCCTTCCTTCCTTCCCTCCTTCTTTCTCTCTCTCTCTCTTTCTTTCTTTCTTTTCTCTTCTTCCTTCCTTTCTTTCCTCCCTCCCTGCCGTCCTTCTTTCTTTCCTTCCTGCCTTCCTCTTTCTCTTTTTCTTTCTTCCTTTTTTCTTTCTGTCTCTCTCATTCACTCACTCTCTTGCTCTTCCTTTTTGTATCCTACTGAGTCCAGCTGATTCAATCAATTGGTTAAACTGATCGCAATTGATTTTCTTTTGCTTCAGCTTTGGTTTTCTACCTGTCTCTGAATACACACATAAATAATTTATTTATTTACTATATTCAACACCTTCAAAGATTTGACAATAGCATTAATGGGCTCCTGAAATTCTTTATAGTCAAGGTCCAAAATCCTCTGAGTCCTTAGCCATTTTTTATTTAGCTGTATTTTCATCCTCTACCAGCCTGGTCACCCTCTTCCCCTGTCATTCTAGGTTTATATCATTCCTCTTAAAACTGAGGCTTTTCTTACAAATGCACTCTGAGCATAGTGAGGCTGTTCCTACCACAAATCCTGTCAAGTCACACTGCATAGTGATCATAAAACTCTATAACGCATCAGGACCAGGAATAGTTAGCTTAATAGTTATGAGAAATTACATGTTAAAAGTATGATTTTCAAATAAATTGGTGCTAAATATTCAAATTTGAATCAGATACATCTTAAAGACAAGGCCATTCTTCTGTTTAGGTGAAATAGTTTCTACACTGGCACCTAAAATGCTACTGAATTATTTGTTGTTTTTCACTGATCAGATGTATAACATTGGAAAAGTCCTTTAAAATTGCAATGCATATCTTTTCCAATGGGGAACTAGAAGAGAATGAATTAAATTTCTCATTTATTGAGTGAGTACTATATACAAGGTACTATGGTACCATATAATCACCTCGATTTGTTCCTGAAACTAGTCCACAAGTGAGAGGGAAGCTAGGCAAATGTCCAGCTAACATTGGTACAGAACAATTTGAAATAAGATAAAAGAATTCAAGCACCATGAAGGTATATATTGACTCTGAAAAAATATTCTTTGAACAATTGGATGAATAAGCCACACACAATGAAACCTGAGGAAGAAGAATTTGTGTCCCTTCCTGTTTCATATCTCAGTGATTTTTGTACTGGTCTCCCTTTTAAAGAGTTTCTTTCCTTTGTATGGTATTACTTAGAAATTTAAATATTCCTAAGATGTAACTTATTAGACACATAACTTCTTTTTTTTTTTTTGGTAAATGAATTATCATGGCAGTTGCAGAGAGCTGAAGAATGTAAAGCATCTTGCTAGCAGGGAAGAACAGACAAGAAGAGAGAGAAAATAAGGATTAGAAAAGCAACTGTGGACTGACAGGAGTGAAAACTCTATTAACTTCCCAAATACCCTAAGGTTGTTGATTCAGTCCCAGGTACCTGAACCCTGAATTGCTTGGAGTGTTTCTTCCTCAAGCACTGCATGTGTTTTGAAATTTCATTGAAAGTCACAGAAAGCTTGGGATAATGAAGCTGGAGCTGAGATCAAAGTTTGATAATTTTTATTCATAAAATGGAAGCTAAATAGAACCTGTTGGTAACAGATTCTATGCAAGAAATGGAAGGTCTCCAAGAGCCAGAGGTTTGACTGGGTGAAATAAAGAAGGAGAATGTCACAGCTGAGTTTTCCCCCAAACCCTTTGTAATTCTAACCACATAGGTGTCACAGGAAGTGACTGACACTGGTCTGAATTGCACAGAAGTACTAAGTAGGGAATAATATGAGCTGATATGGTTGAATAAAGCATACTTTAGGGAATCAGTGTAAGTCTAGCATATAACTGGAGGGGTTGAGATTGAGGAAGAGTGCTATTGTACATGTATGTAAGATATTTTTAATAGTATAAAATAGCTTTTGGACTCAATGGTCTAGTTTGGACATATGCAATTACGTACGCTCAAATAAAGTTACATTAGTATATTGGCAGGAAAAAGAAAAGGTGTTATCTGATGAAATTTAAAAAGGATAAAGTAACTATTATTCCTCTCTCGTAATAAGGGTTCATATAGCTCTTGGCATGTAATGGATGGAAATTATGATCAATGGGGCCATGAGCTATGCAGTGGGTGGTGGTGCATGTTATAGGGATGTGATCATGAACATTCCACATCTCAAGAATGATTGCAAATTTCTCTCATTTAATCTTAGCTTTTATGTGCACAGCTAATTATTTTCTTATAAGAAATGGGTGCTGAGAAAGTTGTCTGCATGAGCCATGTGCAATAAAACCACTTTTTCCTTTTTACCTTTTATTATTTTAAAGGTATTCAATATTTCTTAACACAATTATTGCATTTTTTGATTACCCCTAACCTTTAAGTTTTTAGCCTTCCATGTTTGCTATTTTATGCTTGCTTTTGGCCATTTTATTCTCATCTGAATTTCACCTGCAAACTAATTTGGTGAAAGATATCAAATTAACCATTTTTATTATTTATCTCCAAAAATCATTTGGAGAGATGGCTATTTATACCACAGGCTAATTTTAGTTTTCTGAATGATTTATTAATTTTAGTTATTATACTTCTGGGTTTATTACTCATGATTACACTATGTATTAATGAGCCAGTATTAGCACATGACTTTGTAATAAAGCTCATCTAGCTTCCCTCATCAAGAAGACAGCAGAGAAGACAGAAACTTCTCTGGGCAATGTATGCTTTTTATTTTAACCCTTGAGAATAAAATTCCTGATTATAGATGTGGTTGGTATGCATTAGCTTTAACCATTGGGCTTGTCGACATATGTGATGAGTGAAACTGTGAGATTAAAGATAAGAGAAAGAGACACATAGGAAGAAAATGACACATGATGGCAGAGGCAGAGGTTGGCATGATGCACCTGCAAGGCAAGGATGCCGGCAAGCACCAGAAGCTAGAGGAGGCAAGAAGCCTCCCCTGTAGGTTTCAGAGGGAGCATGGCCCTGACATCCTCTTGATTTTGGATTACTAACCTCCAGAACCACAAGACAATAAATAACTTTCTGTTGTTTGAAACCACCTAGTTTGTGCTACTTTGTTATAGCAACCCTAGGAAAGTAATACAGAATGGAGTTAGGCTCCAAGCGATAGCCAAGTGTAGGCAGTTTTCCTTGGTCAAATTGTGAGTCATATGAGAGAAAGAAAGTGCTCGAGGGTCATTTTAGATCTCATGACTTGGTGGTGCAAGGAAAACTCAACAAAAAGATATTGAAAGTATACAGCTAGATACCCAAGAAGAGAACAATTCTGAGTAATGCTGTAAGGAGTGCTTCCATTGAAGGCTCCTAGTTAAAGATTTTCATGATTTTCCCAGAAGTATAATGAAATTTAAGAAAATAAAAATAAAAAAATTTTGATAATTTTTTTGTGATGAGGGTTTCCCAAGAAGCCATGATCATAAGAGAAAGAGTCTGCTTAAAGCCTTAACACAACCATATCAGGGCCTATGTAAAAATTCTCCTGCCCTTGCATCTGCTTTACCTCCTCTGTTTGGATCCTAGAGAGGTAACAAATCCACCGTAGCAACTGAAGGAAGAGATACCGAAGCACAAAGAGGGTGAACGGGAAGAAGGCAATCATTCCTTCTCTCTTCCCCCACCATAGCTGGTCAGTGTGAATCAGAAGCAAATCTTTAACACTGAATTACATCCAGGGTTGGCATTACATCGGGCAGAACATACTCAATATACCAGAACTGTTTGAGTGAAGGCTTCTTAATTTTTTTTTAGTTTGAATGGAAAAATCATGGGATCTTCCCTAGATTCCATAAAAACTGGGGAAGCAGGAGGCAGTGAAGGGTGGAATAATCACCTGTGAATTGATATGTAAATGTAGATTTGATAAATGAATAAAATTATTTTCCATTCCACATTATGAGTCTTGTTCATTCAAAGTATTAGAAACACTAAACATTTTATACAAAAAGTTTCTTTTAGGCATTATTTTATTCTGTTCTCATGGGAGGCCTAAGAAGTTCACAGATACTGATAATGAGTAGCTGAAAGGCATGGACAGACTTGCCCACAGTTTGACATGGAGATATTATTTCTCTCTGATTTCAGTGATAGTGATTATAGGTATTTTCTCCTTGCCATTAGTAAACACACTACCTTTGAAAATGTTAGATTTTTAATTAGAAATTCAAATAATCACCTTTCATTCAAGAAAGGAAAAGAACACTTCTAGAAGACCTACAATGTCATGAAACTTGAGGGATTTTTACATTTAAGGTTCTTTTTGTGATCATTTTTCAGATTGGGATTGTATGCTTCTGATTAGTTTTTGGAGTCCTCTTGAGCAAATACAAACTTCCAACTATCACAGGCTTTTTAAATGCAATATATACTTTTTACTCACATTTTTAATCAGCATTATTGAAATACAGTTAACAGCACATGTTGAAATGTACAATTTGATAAGTCTTGACATAGGCATTCATCTTTGAAAACATCACAATAATAAACATAGTCATCAATTTCCAAAAATTTTCTCATGCCTGTTTGTAATTTCATCCCCACCCCCAAACACATAGCACTTCTCTCTGTGGGAAGGTTTTTTAAATGGCAGTTTTCATTTTTTTAGTGTATATGAGGCTATGCAAGCTATTTCTTCTTCAGCAAGGAAGTTGGCCATTTTGTCTGTCATCAAATTTATTACCATAAAGTTATTAATATCTCTATAATTTTAATATCTGTACAATCTGTAATGATATCACCTTTCATTTCAGTTATTAATAATTTATGTGTTTTCTCTTTTTTTCTGATCAGTATGGTTAGTAGTTTATTGATTTTATTGATCAATAACCAGATTTTGGTTTTCATAATTTATGTTCTTCATTGTTTGTTTCCTATTTTATTA
>NW_022436967.1:952328-953058 GCF_009761245.1 Sapajus apella
CGGAGTTTCACTCATGTTACCCAGGCTGGAGTGCAATGGCGCGATCTTGGCTCACCGCAACCTCCGCCTCCTGGGTTCAGGCAATTCTCCTGCCTCAGCCTCCTGAGTAGCTGGGATTACAGGCACGCGCCACCATGCCCAGCTGATTTTTTGTATTTTTAGTAGAGACGGGGTTTCACCATGTTGACCAGGATGGTCTCGATCTCTTGACCTGGTGATCCACCCACCTCGGCCTCCCAAAGTGCTGGGATTACAGGCTTGAGCCACCGCGCCCGGCCCCCATTTATTTATTTTATTGCATTTTAGGTTTTGGGGTACATGTGAAGAACATACAAAATTGTTGCATAGGAACACACGTGGCAGTGTGATTTGCTGCCTTCCTCCCCATCACCTACATCTGGCATTTCTCCCCCTGCTATCCCTCCCCAGCTTCCCACCCCCCACCGTCCCTCCCCTATTTCCCCCCAACTGACCCCAGTGTGTAGTGCTCCCCTCCCTGTGTCCATGTGCTCTCATCGTTCAACACCCGCCTATGAGTGAGAACATGCGGTGTTTGATCTTCTGCTCCTCTGTCAGTTTGCTGAGAATGATGGTTTCCAGGTTCATCCATGTCCCCACAAAGGACCCAAACTCATCGTTTTTGATGGCTGCATAATATTCCATGGTGTATATGTGCCACATTTTCCCTATCCAGTCTATCGTCGATGGGCATTTGGGTTGGTTCCAGGTC
>NW_022436967.1:958058-1130556 GCF_009761245.1 Sapajus apella
ATGGGTTTTGTCTTTTTATCCAATTTGCCAGTCTGTGTCTTTTGATTGGGGCATTTAGTCCATTTACATTTAGGGTTAATATTGTTATGTGTGAATTTGATACTGCCATTTTGGTGCTAGCTGGCTGTTTTGCCCTTTAGTTGAGCTGGTACTTGTTGTTCCTTTATATGTGTAGAGCCTCTTTCAGGAGCTCTTTTAGAGCTGGCCTGGTGGTGACGAAATCTCTGAGTACTTGCATGTTCCCAAAGGATTTTATTTTTCCTTCACTTATGAAGCTTAGTTTGGCTGGATAGGAGATTCTGGGTTGAAAGTTCTTTTCTTTAAGGATGTTGAATATTGGCCCCCATTCTCTTCTGGCTTGTAGGGTTTCTGCTGAGAGATCTGCTGTGAGTCTGATGGGCTTCCATTTATGGGTAACCCGACGTTTCTCTCTGGCTGCCCTTTCTTGTTTTCTAACGTAGGTGTATTTGTGCTTAAGTTTCCCTCATGTATTACTTTGGACATGTTAGACAATTTTTGATATGTGTTTTTTCATTTTCATTTCTTACAAAATACTTTCTAATTTGACTTTGATTTCGTCTTTGACCCATACGTTATTTAGTAGAGGGTTATTCAGTTTCCAAATATTTGAGGACTTTCTAGGGATCTTTTTGTTGTTGATTTTGAATGTAATTTTATTGTGGCCAGAGACATTATATTATATGATTTGAACATTTTTTAGTTTTCGAAAAGGCCATAGTATAGGAACTTTTTCTCTTCCTATACTATGGCCTGGAAATTCACTTTAGGAAGTGAGCAGGAGCATGGGAGGCATTGTTTCCCACATTTTAGCGATCCCTGTCCTTTGTTGCCTGATGCCCAATGTCTTAAGCACTACTGTTTTCTATATTTGGTTCAGATTTTCAGTTGTTTCAGATAGGAAGGTAAATCTGGTCCCTGCTACTCTATCTTGTTTAGAAACACAAGTTTATATTTAGGATAAATGTTGTTTTTATGTGCTTTCAGTGAAGCTAGTATATCAGAATTCTTGATTCAGCTCTGTGTTCGTAAACCAAACAGTGGCAAAGTAACAGGAAGAATCCATAGAAAATGGGCAAAAGATATACTTGGTTATTGTCTGCCAAGAGGAGTCTGCAGTTTGGGGGAAAAAACATAGTGAAATTTATCAAATATACAAAATCAGACCACAAAATGGTTAATAATAATAATTAGACTTCTAAGGACACTATGAGTACAAGACTGTAGTTGATTGTAGAGATACAGTGATATAATAGGCAAGTTCAAATGGAGACAAAGGAAGTCGAGGGTTCTAGTTTTTGTATGGACACTGTGAGATATTGGCAAGTGACCTAACCCATATAAGTATCATTAATAAAAACAATATGGTGAATTGGATCTAGATTTCTGGACAGCATTCACAGAAGTTCTGATCTAAGACATTTGAAGTGGGGCCTTCAAATCTCTATTTTTATAAAGCTTTATACAGTTTATATTGATGCAAAACTGGTTTGGGAGTCCACTGATGAGATGAGCTCTTAAATTGCTTTTCAGCCTTAGTCTTATCCATATTTAACTTTTAGTAATATTAATAATAGCTATCATTTGTTGGGCACTGCATATGGATCATCTTGGGTGCCTTACGTGCACATCCTCAAGTCCTTTAGTTTTACACAGCAGATCTTATTATCCTCATTGTCTGAAAGAAGGCTGATAGTTCTTTCTTAGGATAGCCTAGGAATTTACCCAAGGCCACATATGGGGTCTGCCTAGAAAATAATAAACATAAATTTTATTTGTGATCTGGCACAAAAACTTGCTCTTTTTATTTCATCATGTTACCTATCAAAAGACTAGCCTGCGTATCCTAATATTATCAGTTCCTGCCAGTCCAGTTTGTCAAAGGTAAAAGATTGTTTTGTAAGAAAGGGTCTTAAATATTCTAGAGAAGCTTAAACAGAAGTGATCTACAGATAAAGTAAAAGTAATTTTAAAATACTAGCACTTTATTGAATACTTATGTATGCTAGGCTAAGGGCTGTATTACATTATTTGTTTCAGCAATTTTTATGTGTCTGAGGGTTTCTTAGGGACAATTTGTATATTATCTATATATATTATAAATTAAATACATATACTGACTTAAGCCCTTTATAATACCTTTAAAATATGACGCTTGATGTCCATAGGTAATTTATATGTGCTTTCTATTTTCACGTATAGCCCCTTTTAGCCTCTTCCACTTATCATCTCTTTATTTTTTCTATTAGTTTCTTTCATTTTTTCTCCTTTTCCCCCTTTCTATAATTCAAGGCAGTGCTTAAGAGAAGGCCCCGCTGTCTGCTTATTTCTTGTTTTCAATTTTAAAACACTTGATATTTCACTTTGGAAATGGGTAGAAACATTTATGCCATCCAGATGTGAAGAAAGTGAGTTATACGGCTCAGGCATGCAGATATTGCTGTGAACCCTGTGATTCAGGTGAAGTAGAAAATATTTGTATTTCAGAAGTTTTACCAAGATTCAAAGGAAGAATAAAATTAATAAAAATGAAAACATTTTATATCCTGGCCAGATCTTTCATAAATATTTGTAATATTTATTTGTAAAGTACTTTGAGTGTTTGAGGCAATGCTTTGGATTGAGGTCACTGATTTAAATTCTGTCCATTCCCTCTCTTTCCTACCAATTGCCTTTGTCTCCTCTCCCTCTATTTAATTGGAGGTTTTCTCAAACTTAAGCTGATCTGAATGGAGTTACAAAGTAAAATTAACTAATTCCCTTGAAAGAAGTAGGGGTAGCAATACTTTAGAAAGCTTATTAATTCCTCTTTTCACTTTGCCTCCCTGCTCTGCTCTCAGACCTCACTTGGAACCCCTGGAGAAGGAAAATTAACAAGACCCCTGAAGCTGAACCACTACAGCCTTTCAAGGGAATTGGTTAATTTCACTTTGTTGCTCCATTTGAAGCAGCTGGGGGTACTGGTCTTGAGGGAAATAATAGGACCTAGTACTTGAAATCCTTTACATTTTTAAATAAAATTCTACTAAGTTTTCTCATCAAACTAAAAAATATTGTTCACCATATGCGTACATCACTGGTTTATATACTGACACAAGCTATTCATGCATCTTCCTCTATTTTCATTTCTTAAGCCCATTTGAACCTTCCAAATTCTTTTGGATTCCTGACCGAATAATTTCTTTTCTAAGTGTCCAATGATTGTGTTTAACATTAAGCAACAAATAGTTAAATCATTTCTTTTTCTAGTGGAATTCTGACTAGAGTGCCCTCTGTCCCCCATCCCCCCCACTCCCTTTTCAGAATCCAAGATACTTTCTTTGGTCCTTGTTTAGGATATTCAGTACTGGTTTCTTAAAGCAGAAATATTCTACATCATGTCTTTATGCGTCACCCAGAGGGCATCACAGAAAGAAATTGGACGGTCCCTGGTAGCTCTCACAACCCTCTCGTTCCTGAATTCTCTTAACACTTCTGTAACATTAACACACTTTCAGATTCACAACCCATTCTTTTTCTAGGTTAATAAATTCATTGGATATTAACAGTTTCACACTGTACTCTGGGGGCATCCTAGTATTAACCTCTTTACATTCTGAGCCTTACCCACTTGAGTCTTCTCAGTTCCTCTCAGATATTTTTATGATGGAGCTTCATCTTTTGCCCTATGGTGACTAAATTTCCTCAGTTCTCACTTGTGTAGAAGTCTCATAAAAATCCTGCTCATAGTCTGAAATGAATTGCTTTTTGTAGAATGGCCCTTCAAGTAGTTCCAGACTAATGGGAGCAAACAAGATGGACTTGCAAAAATTAACATTCAAAAATATATAGTGTTTAAAGTAACGAAAGTATCACCCACAGGTACTGGACAGTTGGAGCTAGATGCTTATTTTTGATATTAATCACATAGGTTTCTGTGGATCATCCCTTGCTGTTGCATGCTTTTGTGTTGTGAATGTATCAAGAAGTATTTTTGAAAATAATGGAAAACTCCAGTTTTGACATCAGAGCCTCTGACAAGTGAATCTGTTCTCATTATCTCAATATCTATCTTGGCTTATAAAAATCCTGCAGGTTTATGATGCGTCACGGTATCCTTCACTACCTCCTCTTGTTCTTAAACATAAAGCTGCCACTTATGCTAGAACAAGCTTGATAAGATTGTCCTATAGATCCAATTCATTTAAAGAGAACATCGCTGCAGACATTAACATCCTTTTGCCGCAGCTCTTCTCTGCCCGAGTTAGAATATTACACCTGAGAGTTAGAAGGATGAAGTGCAGGTACACTATAGGCACAAAATTACCACTCACTTCTAAAGGGTTAGAGCCTTCAATATCAAGATATTCATTCTAATATGAACAGAGGAAAAGTGCTGTTTTTGCACTTTCTCAAATGAGGCCATGGACTTCAACCATCTACTATACTATCCTTCGTAAGTGGACGATAAGAATAATAATAAACCATGGTTCATTTTAGATGTTAACCCACATCCAAATACTTGAATGACCTTCTCTCAAAGCTGTTTTAAATAAATGGTGTATAAAATACACACCAAGAGAGTCATAAACGGCCAAGGTGATATTTGAGGCCTTATGGGAGGTACTCATTTCAAAAATTCCATGCTCTGTCACCTCTAATGATCTTTGGCTCTTCATTTAGCAGAGAGTTGGCTTTTTAATGAACAAATGCCCTAACCAGTCTAGATGGCATTCTTATTATGGTCATATATTTTGGAAGTGTGATGGGGAAGAAATTGATATAAGAAGGTGTAAGAGAAGGAAAAGAATACCCGAGAGATGGAGGGCGTACATGTCCCCATCAAAGTGATAATAAATGTGGTGGGATGCCAATATCTGGGTAGTGAATGCCAGTTGATGAATGAAGCCTCACATTTTGTTCCCCCAAACTTTAAGGATTCTGGATGTATCCAAGTGTTTGTTGTATATGTCTGATAGGCACACAGGTTAGCCCATAATCAGTGTGCATGTATTTTTTCATATTGGTTATAGAAATGTGGATGTTTCCTGGGGTTATAAAACAATCCTGGGGTCTTCTGAGATATCCCAGGAAGTGTGGGACCAAGTAAACTGCTCCTAAACCTCTTGGAATGTCTTGGATTCTTGTAGTGAGGAAAGGAAGAGGAAAGACTAAATAATTTGCCAGGTTCCGCTAGTTGTCTTGGCCTGAGAATTGTCCCCTTACAGGTAGTCCTGGTAGAGTTTAGAGCACCCTTATTTTTCCAACTCTAACCACCTCAGAAGCTTGTCGACCACACTGGAATCCTGGTAAGACTTAAATATGAATATCTTAGCAGCACCATGGGCTTCAAAGTCAGGCAAGAAGAGGAAATACAAATCTTATTACCTCTAACTCAGGTGGTCTGTGTCATGAAGGTCAGGGGCATTTGATTATCTTCAGTGATTGACTGTGGCTCCTAAATGGCCCTATTCCACATGGAAGCATCTTTACCTTACATTTGAAACAAAATATTGAAAACTAAGGTTTATGTTAGCTTTTTAAAGTACACTTGCATAGTTATATTTGGTTTATGTTAGCTCCTGTAAGCACACTTGCAAAATTATATTGGATAAATCTTTGGGTGTTGAAGAAAGCCACGTACCATTTTAAAGCATATTGTGTCAGACAACATGGTTCCAGTTATACCTAGAGGAATTATTAGCTTTTTATCATCAAACAAAGACATTTGCTTTTGTACTGTATAGGAACTCTGGACTAATCAAGAAGCACAAATGCTTTAATATAATTCCATATGACTTATGTGTCACCCATGTGTAGAGTAGACTTGCATGTATATTTTCAGCATATTAAACTTGCTTCCAGTATTTTTTTATTTTTTTTAATTGAAGAATGTATTTATTTAGATTATTGGAAGCTAAAGAAAGGTAGCTTCTAGAAATTCCTTTCCATGTATAAGTCTCCAGATCCAAATAGCATTTGTTAAGCTAATATTATATATCAACTTCAGAAACCCTGCCATTTTGTTTATTTATAGTAAGACATGAGCAGATATACACAGCCATACACTTTGTTTTTTATTCTGATACATGTTTAAAACCTGTGATGTCAGAAAGATGAAATCAGGTGTCTGACAAGAGTACTGACCAGGGAATCTGTAATTCACAAGTGTTGAGAAGGAAAGCGTTAATGGGATTTTTTAATATGCTGAATAGGGCTTTTCTGCTAAACAGCACTACATTGTCTGGGAGCAACAGCTCTTGAATATTAAAACAGAACCATTTTGTCTTGTTCTGTTGCCATGGAAGAAGAGCAAGTGATTTTAGAAAAACAAACAGAAAAAGTCTTGAAGAAATTAGATCTGAAGACAGTTAGCCTGGTGGTATTCCTTTTGCCTAAACTGTGCATATGTGTAAGAGGAGGGCAGGGCAAATAATTCATCCTTCCATTGTTTGGAAGACAGGTTAAAGCTCTCATTGCTGTCCTTGAGACAGTGCAGGATGGTGGTGCTAAGGTAGGATGAAACTAGTATGTAGCTAGTATCCGCACTGGGGCTGTCCTTTCATTGGGTATTCATAGGTGCATTTACTGCACCACCTTAGAGGCAGCACAAGTTAGTTTTTGCTTTTATGTGGCCATATTTTTGTTCTAAGAAAGAAAGTTTTAAAAATTATTTTATCTCAATGGATTGGAAATCTTTATTTATGTTATACTCCATTAAAAAATAAAAACAAGTCCAAGATCTCAGTGCTTTAAAACAATAATAGTTTATTTCCTACTCTGTCAACTAGGAGAGCTGTGGCTCTGCCCTTACATATCTTCCTTATTTGGTGATCGAGACTAAGGAAAGGAGTCTTATCTTAGTCTTGTGGCAAAGGGAAAGAACAGTGACAGAGCCATGGGATGGCTCTTGAAGCATCTACACAGAGGTTGCTGATACCACTTTTACTTACATTGCATTGGCCATAGTTAAGTTACATGGCCAAGTGTGATGTAAATGACCTCTTCAGACCGCTGAGTATGCCTTTCCAAAGAGAAGCATTTCAAGTCACATGGCAAAAGATAGAGGCACATGACCTTCTTTAGGGAGGAGAATGAAAATACATAATTTAGATAAATCATGCCATCCTTATCATCCTTGATCTGTTTTGAAGGCTTCTGAAATAAAACGTGATACATCGGAGGCTGTAGATCTTGCTTCTTAGGTGTATAAGAAGACAGATAAGTTAACAGTGATTCCTAAGGTTTAGAGTTTCTGAGGATCACCTAAAGAAGTTGTTAAAAATGCAGGTTCTCTCAGCCCAAATGCCCATCAGTCAAAATGTGGATAAAGCAGTTGTGAGATACATATATATACATCTATCTATCTATCTATGTATCTATCTATCTGTACACACACACACACACACCCCGTGGGATACTACTCAGCCATAAAAAAGAATGAAATAATGGTATTTGAAGCAACCTGGGTGATGAAATAATCTGTACAACAAACCCCTGTGACATGAGTTGACTATGTAACAAACCTTCACATGTACCCCTGAAACTAAAATAAAAATTTATAAAAATGCAGATTTTCAATATCACCTCTCCTCCATCTCACCCCAACTCTAAGAAGTTTGCACAGAGATCCAGGAATCTGCATTTAAAGAAGAATCTTCATGACATTTTCTGAAACACTGACCCAGATGAGCTCTGTCTTCAGTCATGTGGTTGTGCTGTAAAAACAAACAAGCAAACAAAAAACAGTATCCAGGCCAGGTGTGGCGTCTCATGCCTGTAATCCCAGCACTTTGGGAAGCCAAGGCGGGTGGATCATGAGGTCAGGCATTCAAGACCAGCCTGGAAAACATAGTGAAACCCTGTCTCTACTAAAAATATAAACAAAAATTAGCCTGGTGTGGTGGCATGCACCTGTAATCCCAGCTACTTGGGAGAGCTGAGGCCAGGGAATCACCTGAAGTGATTGCATTGAGCTGAGATTGTGGCACTGCACTCCAGCCCAGGGGACAGTGCGAGACTACATGGAAAGAAAAGAAAAGAAAAAAGAAAAGAAAAGAAAAGAAAAGAAAAGAAAAGAGAAGAAAGAAAGAAAGAAAGGAAGGAAGAAAGAAAGAAAAGAAAGGAGGGTAGGTGGGAGGGAGGGAGGGAGGGAGGAAGGAAGGAAGGAAGGAAGGACAAAAAAAAAGACAGGAAAGACAGAGAAAAGAAAGAAAAAGAAAGAAAAGAAAGAGAGAAAGAAAAGAGAGACAGAAAAGAAAGAAAAACAATATCCAGAGAAATAGTTTCTGTGAATTCCCAATCCGCAGTTTTCTGTATTACACAGTAGAGTCCATGTATTCTGGTATCCCTTTTATTCTTCTCTTTTCTTATGGTAAGAGGAGAATAGAAAAGTAATACATGTCCAGATGTGTTATAAAAGAGGATTAATATCATCAAGAGGGGAGTTTATTTGTCTTCCTATAAACATTCTATTCCAGAGAATTAGAAACACACTGGGGAGAAGATTCCTTCAAAAGGTCATAAGATCAGTTATTGATGCATTCATTTTCACCATTGCAGCATGCAAAGTTGTCAGAAAAGACAATCTCCTTGATCTCAAGCCAGCTGGGACACTGTCAGGGTATGACTGGGATCCTTTAAGGAGGACACATACGTATCAAAGGGGAAAAGAAAAAGAAGGGGAGAAGGAGGGGGAGGAGAAAGGGGGAGGGAAGGGAGATAGGGAGGAAAAATGCAGGACAGTTCTCTGGGTGGCCTTGGACCAGCCCTGTTGTCCTCTCTTTTCTCATTTCTGATTCTCAAGCATAGCTGTAGAATGTGTTGGGAATGCAACATTCTGAGATAAGGAGGGCTGATCGGAATAGCCTGAGCTCTGTTCTGGTGCCCTGCCTTTCTGATAAGATAACCTTCAATGTTTTAGCAGGGCAAATCTCATTGTCCCAGGGCATAAAACCCAGGATGAGAGGCTTTCTGGGGTCCCTCAGCTGATACAAGTCGGGTATGTATGGATGACACTCCATCTATCCTGGGCAGATTCCTTGAGCCTTGGAGACTGGCTCACAATGTGTCGTAGGCTTCTGTTGTTCCTTGCTGCCTGTCTGTAAGTAGTAAAAGATCTCTTCATGCAGCTTGTTGTATGCATGAGTGTTTTTCTCTCACTGGACTCAGACAAGTAGGTGACCAGTGCACAGTGAACCTGCTTCACAACAAGTGGAGAAGGAATTCCAGGTAGATTGACCTTCTATTCCTCTGGGTATAACTATGATCCTCTGTTAGGAATATTACTATATTCTTTTTGATAGTGGACCACACTGGTACACCACTGGGGATGTGATTGGAGTAGGCTTAGAAATTCAGAGTGGAGTATACTATTAAACTTACGTTAAGAATCAGGATGGTTTTTGTTTACTATTTTGATTCTATTAATGCCAGAAACCTGAAGATAACAGGACCTTGCCATGCCAGTTACTACTTCACCTTGAAGTGTTTCTCCTGAGCTCTAACTCTAAGGAATTAGCAGAGCATCATCTTGTTCCTCGAGCTGGGGCTGGGAGGGAGACCCCAGTGGCATTCCTGCTGTGAGGAAAGGGGTAGAAACATCAACTCCATGCATTGTTGTCTCACAGGGAAAGTATTCTGTTTCCTACTTTTTCATTTCACATTGTATCTTTTGCATTTTTTCTTCTTGCTACAATGTATTAAAAACTAACATTTGCATTCATTAAATTTGTGCAATATTCTACCTAGTTAATATATTTTTTCTGCCATTTCCCCATTATTTAGTATTTAGAATATTCACCATACTTGATATTAAAAAATAAACCTGCTCAGTTTGGTGGCTCATGCCTATAATCCCAGCACTTTGGGAGGCTGAGGTGGGTGAATTACCTGAGGTCGGGAGTTTGAGACCAGCCTGGCCAATATGGTGCAACCCCATCTCTATTAGAAATACAAAAAAAAAAAAAATTAGCCAGGCATGGTAGCACATGCCTGTAATCCCAGCTACTTGGGAGGCTGAGGCAGGAGAATTGTTTGAGCCTGGGAGATGGAGGTTGCAGTCAGCCGAGATTGTGTCACTGCACTCCAACCTGGCCGGCAGAGCAAGACTCTGTCTCAAAAAAAAAAGACAGAAAGAAAAGAAAAGAAATAAATCTAAAATAAACATTTTCATGAAAGCTTTTGTCTCCCAAAATCTAGTTCCTTGACATAAATTTATTGAATTCCCATGTTTAATGGAAAAAAATTCATTTAAAATATGTGATAGATTTTTTCTTTTTTAACATTTTAACTTACATGGGGCTAGATTTCTGTTCTTTCTCACACCACCTCCCCTTACATTTATCCCTAATTTTTGTGTCTTGAGATGGAAAGAGGGAAAGGGGTGAAGTGAAATCAAGGGGCACACCCTGAAAAGTCAAAGATAATTTAAATTTCTCTCAGAGCCATTTCTTAACAATGAAATGAGCAAATGGAAATAAAATAAGCAAAAGCAAAATAAGAAATCATTAAAAGCAAAGACAGAAAAGTTCTAAATTAATAGCTTTCTTAATAATTTTTTTTTTTAAGTAGAAAAATTTAAAGCTAGAGTGACTAAAGTTTCAACTATGGGGAGGGCTTTAGAGCAGTGGTTCTCAGCTGGGTGTGTGCCACACTGATACGTTTGGAACGGTGTGGGAAGGAGGATCACGCAGAAAGTGGGTTAAGAACTGAGCCTAATTCTGAATCTCTTACTCAAATAAAATCTGGGGATCCTCATCACAATGGTGAGCATATAAACATAAGTCTCACTGATTAAAGAAAAATTAAGAACTGTCAAAGGAAGTAATTAAAGTTACTGGCAGCTCTCGACTTGCTAATTCATATGTATAAATTTTAGTTACCATGGTTTAGTTAAATAATACCAGTCTCTTAATAATGTGATGTTTCATTAATTATGGTATATTAACAGCAATTGCGTGAAGTTCTAACCTCACTGATAGCACTTCAGTTCAGAAATCACTATGTAAATAGCAGGTGCACATCATGATCAGTGACAGATAACCTCAGTATGGCTACTGCACATCTGTTACTCAGTTACCACCCAGCAAAGCATGTAATTGTATTGCCTCCATGTCTTCCCATGATAAACTCACATGACATTTTACAAAACAGATGATTAAAAGAAGGAATTGTGCAACAGATGAAAGTGCAGCAAAGAAATGAAAAGCAATAATGCTGGATGTGAAATTAGATCTCCTAAGAAGAGAGCTGACCATGGAATATTGATACTGCTGTCATTTGAGTCTCTAGGCATGAGGCCACGGAAACGTACTGAAAGAAAATGTAAATGAGAAAGGTAGTTGTGATGAACAGAATGAAGATGTCCTAGAGGAAGTAATGCTGGCAGAAAATTTTCACATTAGAAAAAACTCGGAGATATTTCAATACACTGAGAGAACAAAGAATACAACGCGAGAAGCCGATCCAAACTTAGAAAAGCATATGACAATTTGCCGGTGCGTAAAGAAAGATGGCCCTTTGCATTGTTGGTTACATGACAAGGAGGCAAGCATGGTTTAAACTACAATTGATAAGTTTTTATGAAAAGCAAAGCACTTTAGTTTTAAATATTTCTCATGCTTTAAGTTATGTCGTACCAGGTATTAGTTTTACGATTTTTATTTGCTTGTACCTTTGTCAATGACAGCAAGAAAGATTTTGATGTTTTGGCAAAACTTTTTAAAGTCCAAGGCCCAATCATAAGTTTTCTCATTCATTATTAAGATTGCTTTGCACAATCATCTTTGCAGTCCCACACTATTGTCCTTGTACTGAGGATTCTGTGTACCTTATTTTCTGTTACATAGTAATTTCAAATGCTGTCTCATTTAGTGTTCACAATAACTTGCTGCATGAAGCATGCATTATTATTTGTATTTAACAGAAAAGAGACGTTAGATCAAGAAATATGTGTAAATTTACACTGACTCTTGGTTGAGCTGTGGTCCTGCAGTTGTCCTGTATTCTCTCTTTCCTACAACGCTGCAGAGACTTATTTCCCTAAGCTGCCGTGTCTCTCAGACAAGCACACCAGGCATGTTACATCACCAGAGTTCTAGTTATATCCTCTCCCATCCAGGGGCTCCTCTGCTTTGTAGGGTTCACTGTGGTCTCAATCTGGGTCTTGCCTTTGTAGATCAATTGCTCTTCTGTTTCTCTGCTATCCAGGGCATATTGTTGTTACTGTTTTGAAAACATCTGACTCTCTTTTTTTTCTAATGTAACTGACTGTGTATTATTCTAGGAGGCCAGGCTCTCCTTTCTTAGGTGATGAAATATTTAAAAGTAAGGAATTAATGGCAGATACTTGCCTACCGCTTCCAGTGACTGTTAGAATCCCGAGACTTAGTCCCAGTCCTTTTTCTTCCTCAATCATCGAACTCATCACTTTTTTCTTCTTACATCTTATGGGTTTGTCTCTGCTTTCAATCTCTGTTTCTAGATATAAATTTAAACATTCATCATTTTTGCTATAGTACATTCATTTATTTTATAAACACTGGTAACACTATGATCCAGACATTCTTTTAAGTGCTTTACAAATATTAGTTTATTTAAAACCTCTTAACAGCTACAGGAGGCAGATACTATAATTATCATTCCCATTTATAATTGAGAAACTGAGACAGAGACTTAAAGTAACTTTCCCAAATTCACACACCTGATAAGTGATAGAGAAAGGATTTGAAACCAGGGAGTCTAACTGCAGATACACTGTTTTATAGTGTATCTCATTCATTCATTCATTTATACATTCATTCATTTATCCATTTAGCAAACATTTATTAAGTGGTTATTGTATCAAATACTGTAATAGAGATGAAAGAAATGTAAATAAAAGTAAGTGTAGAAATGTAAATAAAAGTAAGTGTAGAAATGTTTTGTAGATTACATCACAAGTCAGGGTTAAAGTGAAGACACTAAGTGGTGAGTGGTCAAGTCTAAACAAGAATGGCAGGGGAGAAATTTAAAACAGATGAGTCTTGAAATATGTGTGGGCAGTTACCTGGGAAACACAACACTGCAGTTTAAGAGCAAAGCATTTTAAGATAGAGGGAGGGCTGATGACAAAGGCACGGAAGCATGAATAAACTGGTATGTTTGAGCCACTTCCACATGGTTGAAGCAAGGATTGAAATAGGGTTTAAAGTGAGACAAAAAGTTGAAAACACAGGAAAGAGCCAATATAAGGGGCGGGGACTTGGTTCTGGGAAAGAAACTTGAGTGTACCTCTGACTCATGGGCTTCTGCCTCAGACAACACAATTAGATTGTAGGAAGCTAAAACAAGAGAACTCATATTCTACACAAATCGCCAAGTTTATTTTGTGGCAGACTAGTTTAAGAGCCACTGCTGCAGGTATCCCAGGCCTCCATGATCTGGCTTCTGTTTTTAAGACTCTGCAGAGCACCACAGAGAGCTTCAACTTGCACCACGGGAGACTGATCTTTTCTCTTAACAGAACAAGCCCATTCCTATTCATTTCTCCACTGGAAAAACCAGTACTTGTGGAGTGACTCCATGTTAAATTCCTTCTTCATAGAGAAGCATCTCTTGGTTCAATTTTACATAATTTCACCATGCTAGGCATTTTGAGTTATTGTGAAGATGAGAAAAAAAAGAGATTTGGCTTTTAGCAGCTCAACATCTAGTCATCCACAATCTAATTTTCATATCTCATTATAAGAGTATGATCTTTTAGAACAATTTGCATAAAAGATCTTAAATAATATATAAACACTAAAGCTGGCTAGCGTTTTTAACGTTACATAGTGCATCCTGCATTCATGGATGGGAGTTAGGGGCATCAGTAGTTAATGGCTGCAGAAGGTCTTCTGACTCTGAGCTCGTGGAGTTTTCTACCACATTGTGTTCCTTCTCACCCCAGGTTAATTCCTCCTTTGATGCATATTCTTCTTTGAACATTCACATACACTTTTATATTTTCCAGAACACTCTTTCCTCCCTCTTTTTACCTGTGAGCTCCTACTAACCATTATAGGCTAAGCTTAGAAACACTTCTTCTGCCAAGCCCTTCCTGACCATCAAAGTTGTGGCTAAGTGTAGTAACCTGCTGTACTAGTACATTTTTACACTGCTATACAGGACTACCTGAGACGGGGTAATTTATGAAGAAAAGAGGCTTAATCGACTCACAGTTCCACAAGCTTAACAGGAAGCATGGCTAAGAGGCCTCAGGAAACTTAAAATCATAGCAGAAGGCAAAGTGGAAGTAAGTCCATCTTACCACGGCAGAGGAGAGAGAGAGAGCGTGGGAGCACAAAGGGGGAAGTGCCCCACACTTTCAAACAACCAGATCTCATGAGAACTCACTCGCTGTCTATCACGAGAAAAACAAGGGGGAAGAGTCTGCCTTCATGATCCAATCACCTCCCACCAGACGCTTCCTCCAACACGTGGGGATTGCAATTTGAGATGAGATTTGGGTGGGGACACAGCCAAACCATATCACCTGCAGTAACACTTTGATAAATAAATGTCTACCTTGACGTTTTCCCCACTAAACTGAAAGCTCCTGCAAGATGGAGTCTGCCCTGATGTATACCCTGTTGTGTGTCCTGAGATTTCTAGGCATTTGTATTCCCAATGCCTAGCAGTCTCAGGACACACAACAGGGCATACCTTGATGACTTAGGAATTAACAAAGGGATGGATGATGGATTCTCTATATTTCCTTTTATGAAGAAGAGATTAATTTGTACTTATTTCAATAAACCCACAACAGACTTGTATTTAGGGGCATTCATTCCGTTTCAAGGAGCTGCATCAGTAGAATATTCAGTGCTGCATTTTGTGATAATATTTGACATTGAAAATTACATTAAAATTGATGTTGGTGTTTGTACAGGCATTTTTGAACATTAATCAAACAATGACAGTGGAAAGTATTGCTACAAGTTATGAAATTAAGTAGTTGAGGAATGATTTAAGCAAAGTAAGCAATAGAAACTCCAGTTTTTGTCTGGGAGAGTGGGGGTTGAGGAAATATATAAAACCTAGGCTACTCAATCTACTTTCAGCTTCTCATCTATTTCTAGAAACGTAAAATATTAATGTCTAAATCACTTTAAAAATCCTTTATTTGACATCAAAATGGTATAAAAATTGCTCTAATACCTGTGAAAAAGTGGCCCTCTAACCAGTGTTTTAATTCTTCAAAACAATCTCCTTACATTAGAATAATTAGAAAACTCCAAATACTACTAATAATATTAGTAATAATCTTCTCTAAGATTGTAATCTGGGCTGAGCACAGTGCTAGATGTCAAATATATGTAATCTCATATAGCTCTTATAGCAACCATATGACATAGGTGTTATTACCCCCATTTTACTGAAAGGGATTAGCCAAGACAGAGAGAAGGTAAAAACACAAGTCCTTATCCACTGCCAGTCATTGGTGACATAATTTTATATTATTGTCTCAATGACTGCAAAATCCAAAGCCTCTCTTATGGGATATACAAGTTCTCAAAGAACGTATTTTTTATATTTAATGACAATTTTTACTTTTCTAGTTTTATATATTCATTTTAGTTTTGGCTTTTAGAGCAGCCCAGAAAAATCTCATCCTTCTTTTTCAGCACAGTCTTTCAGGAATTTGAAAATGGTTACCATATACCCTGTAACACATTTTTACATGAACGGAATTAGTGCCTTTATAACACAAGTCCCAGAGAAGTCTCTTGTTCCTTCTGCCATGTGAGGACACAGTGAAAAGACAACCATCTAGGAAGAGGACCCTGACCAGACACCATATCTAGTGGCACTTTGATCTTGTTCTTCTCAGACTCCAGAAGTATGAGAAATAAAACACCCAGTCTGGGGTATTTTGTTATAGCAGGCTGAATAGAAGAAGACAATGTTATAGACTGAATTGCTTCCCCTGAAAATTTGTGTGTTGAAGACTTCACCCCTGAGTACCTCAGAATGTGACCTTACTTGGTGATAGGGTGTTTACAGAGGTGATCAAGCTCAAGTAAGTTATAAGGTGGAACTTAATCCAGCATGATAAATTTCCTTCTAAAAGGGAGAATTTGGACACAGAAACATGCATAGACGAAGGTGGTGTGAAAATGCAGGGAGGACACCATCTGCAAGCCTAGGATACAGACCTGGGAAAGACCTTTCCCTCACATTCTTCAGAAGGAACCAGTCTTGTCAATATCTTAATTTCAGATAGCCAGCCTCCACAACTGTGAGGCAAAACATTTCTGTTGTTTAAACAAGCCGGTTTGTGATGGATCTTAGTTATGGCAGCCCTCGCAAACAAATACATCCACAGATTCTTCAACTATCTTTTACAATGCTTTGTTTCCCATGGATTTTGATCACAGGCATTTAAATATATCAACACCCCATTTGAAATTTGATGTCAAGGCTAAACAGATGTAGTCTGACAAGTGAAAAGAAGAAAGAAATGGTTAGCTTAATTTCTCTTTTTCTAGTTATTGTTCCTCAATTAACACATTATAAGTCACATTGGGTTCAAACAGCTGAAACTTTGAATTGAGAGTGAGCTTCTGCTTTTTGGATTCACAAACAATGCTTTGAAACCCTTGTGGAGTGGGAAATCTTTCTCCACAAAGTAAGCAGCTCATTAATCATAGACACAAAATTCGGATGAAAAAGAGAACTTCCTATTTTTCTCCATTTTCTCTCTTTGATGATGCAGAAAGGGAAGTTTTTGTAATACATCTTATCTCAGACCACTAAACTGGAGGCAATCTACATAGCCATAAGTTTGGAAATAACAAGTATAAAACATTTCAGAGTGAAGGAAAATATTTTTTAAAAAAGAAGAATTTAATGGTGAATAAAAGTATCTTTCACAACTATAACAGAACTCTTAGCAAACATATTGAAAGTAGCATTTCTAGTCAACTACATATTCACCAATATCAGAATGAAAGTAGAATTGGTGTTCTCAGGTAACCATTATCTTTGCAAACAAATGATGACTGTTGAGGAGGAATATATAAATCATAATGTTGACCGTCTTTTTGGAGGTAATATAACTTGAGTTGTTTCCATAAGGGTGGTGATAAATTCTCCCTCTCTATCCACATTCTTTATATACTCACAAATGTGTATATGTTATACAAATATGTACATGTTTGTGTTATATACATGCATATATATACATACATGCATACACACACACACACACACACACACACACACACACACACACACACACACACACACTCTCCTCCAGCCTAGAGGAAGATAGGACTTTTAGCAACAATGTTTTCTGTTGCAAAACTAGAAACTTACATGAATATCAAGCATACAACTTTGAATTAACACCATGGTCCAAACCAGCTAATTGATCAAATTTCCAAAACATTTCACACAGTGATGTATATGGAGTATAGGCCTTATTTTTACAAGCATTCACATAGTCACTATTTACATAGCCAGAGAGACGTAGAATGTGGTCATATTTTACACAAACTGGAAATAATATGACCTAGCATTTTAGTAAAAACCTCACTTTATGTGCATGAACTAATGCTTTAAAAGAAATCTAAGCTTTCCCCTCCCCCCATATTTTTAAGCATTGCATTATGTGAGAGCCATTGAATCGATCTGAAGAAATTATAAAATATGTTGTTGCTCTTGTCACAGGGTAGTGTTGCCTTATTCTTTACACAGACCCCCCCCTAGATTGTTAGTGGCACATCCCTGAATGATTTGTGTAACTCTTGTGCTGGTTTTTTTAAACATATACTGTGATCTTTAAGAATTTTTAAATATCTTATAGCAACGTCCTACAAGTATTTACTGGGAAGTAAAGCTTATGCTAAAAAACACTCTTGACTCTCAGGAATGTTGGAAAAGAAGTTAGGTGTAGCATAGCGTATGCAGAGGTCTAACATAGGCAGCCTTTTTTTTTTTTTTTTTTTTTTTTTTTTTGAGACAGAGTCTTGTTCTGTTGTCCAGGCTGGAGTGCAGTGGTGAGATCTTGGCTCACTGCAACTTCCGCCTCCTGGGTTCAAGTGATTCTCCTGCCTCAGCCTGGCTATTTTGTATTTTTAGTAGAGATAGGGTTTTACCATGTTGGCCAGGCTGATCTCAAACTCCTGACCTCAAGAGATCCACCCACCTCGGCCTCCTGAAATGCTAGGATTACAGGCATGAGCCACCGCTCCTGGCCCATAGGTAGCCTTTTAAGATGGCCTCCAATGATCACCTCCTCCTTCTTGTAATTATAGCCTTGTGTAATCTCCTTCCCTTGAGCATTAGATGAAGCTAGCAACTCACTTTTACCAATAGACTATGGTAAAAGAGATGGGATGTTGTGTCTGATACTGTTACAAAAGACTGACTTCAGCCGTTATGGCATATTGCATCTCTTTCTCTCTCTAGCGCATTTTGCTTATGTGTTTTGATAAGACAAGTTGCCATATTATGAGCTGCCCTATGGAAGACCCATGTGGCCAATGAGCTGAGAGCGACCTTAGGGCAGTAGCTGGTGAGGAACTGAAGCCTTCAGTGCAACAGCCTATGAAGAGCCATATCCTGCCGGCAACCAAGTTGAGAGCAAGCTGGGAAACTGACCCCTAGTTGAGGCTTGAGATGATTGCAACCTCTTTAACTCCTTGGTTGTATCATGACTGTGTAAGACCCTGGGTCAGAGGACCCAGTTATGCCATGCCCAGATTCCTGACCAACAGATATTGTGAGATAGCAGATGTAATTGTTTGAAGCCACTAGTTTTGGGGTAGTTTGTTACACAGCAGTAGATACTAATTCAGAGACAAATACTCATCTTCTGTTTTATTGTTAATTTAGAACAGACTCTGTTTTATGAGAGATAATGCTAAGAAAAGAAAAAACGGTAGGAATATAAGGATACGTTCTGATAGTTTTGGAGTCAACCTCTCCAAGAATGCATTTTCCCTCTTCACATTTTTTTCCTTTGGAAATATTAATCTGTATGCATTTGGAATGATATGTGATGTTCTAGAACACATTCCTCACTTACTATAAAACTAACTTATTCTATACATATTTAATTGTATTGGTAACATAACAGAATCTTACTTTTCTATGTAATCTAAAATGTCACTTTTTTTTTTTTTTTTTTTTTTTTGAGAGGGAGTTTCGCTCTTGTTACCCAGGCTGGAGTGCAATGGCGCGATCTCGGCTCACCGCAACCTCCGCCTCCTGGGTTCAGGCAATTCTCCTGCCTCAGCCTCCTGAGTAGCTGGGATTGCAGGCACGCGCCACCATGCCCAGCTAATTTTTTGTAGTTTTAGTAGAGACGGGGTTTCACCGTGTTGACCAGGATGGTCTCGATCTCTTGACCTGGTGATCCACCCGCCTCGGCCTCCCAAAGTGCTGGGATTACAGGCGTGAGCCACCGCGCCCGGCTATTTTTTTAGACAGAGTCTTGGTCTGTTGGTCCAGGCTGGAGTGCAATGGTGTGATCATGGCTCACTGTGACCTCAATTTCCCAGGCGTAAGCAATCCTTCCACTTCAGCCTCCTGAGAAGCTGGGACTACAGGTGCATGTCACCACGCCTGGCTAATTTTTTCTTTTTTAGAGACGGAGTCTCATTATGTTGCCCAGCTGTTCTCGAACTCCTGGGCTCAAGTTATCTGCCCACCTAGACCTTTCAAGGTGCTGGGAATACAGGCACATACCACCATGTCCAGCTAATTTTTGTACAAAATATCACTTTTGATAGAACTTCCATGTATCAAAAAGTCTTGTCCTTGAACTGTCGGTGATCACAATTTGAATCTTTCTCCAAACAAATATGTCTTCAAACTATTGAAATAAACAATAGAAAATACTGAGAAGGCTTATCTCGTGGGAGCAGGGCTCAGGAAATCTAACTACTGTCCCAGTGCTCAGAAAGGCCAAACTCAAACGCTGTCTTGTTACAGCAAAAGAACCAGCCAGGCATGATGGTTTGGAGTAAAATCAACATTTTGTTAAAGTTTTGTTTTCAGCCTCATGTTTTTTTCATTTATGAGTCTGATTTCCTTTTGAGGCTGCATCAACAATTTCAGGTTGGTGAGATACCAGGATCAGCCACCCTGTGCTTCTTTAGCAGAAATAGTTCTTGTTAAATTGAGTTGAAACAGTTATTATATTTGCAAGAATGAAATCCTTCATTCGCCTGTCATCAAGATCAGGCCTTGCAGACGTTTAATTCATATGCCAGCCTTCTGAGGTCAGGATTATTACCCCTATTTAGAGGATCTGGAAACCAAGGCAAAAAGGTTGAGTAATTTATCCTAGGTCACAGGAGGGATCAGTGTCTGAGCCAGGATTACAGTTCAGAAAGCCTCAAATTCCAAGACCTATGCTCAGACTGCACTTATTTCAAGCTGACTTGGCCTACTTAAAATAAGTCCTCCCTCCCTTACTCCTGCCCCTGGAGCCCTGTGTTGAGTATTTGAACTGCTGTCAGCAATTGTGAAAGAGGTCTGGAGACACAGCCTAGAAAATAGACCAGACATTGGCTAGTTACAATTGGGCTTCATTATAGCTTGACAGGCAGTTTCTCCTCCAAAACTGGTTTTCATGTAGGAATTTTCAAAAGTTTTTTTTTGATGTAGGAATATTAAAGCAATTTATTCAGGCTTCATTAGTCTTTATCCCATTCATCAGAACTTAAGCTGTTTAGCAGTAGGAAATATCAGCAAAAGAAGCTGTGCAATAATGGTAGATACTACCACAGAAGTTTGGAATATATGCTGGTACCTGGAAGATTCCATTCAGAATCTTGTCTGATAAGGGTCTCTGCCTGTACCAACTACATTTATTTGCTTTCAGAGGTTTATGAGATATATATTTTAAAAGAAGACACAAAGAAGAATATATGCGTGTATGTATATTTGTTTACTAGTACAACTATTTAAATTCTAGAGCAAGTGGGAAAGAGAAAGAGATGTTCAGAAGAAATATTTTTAGAGTACGGGATTTGGAGGCAAAATTCCTGAATTTGCCTGCAGGTTTTGTTTTTTGTTTGTTTTTTTTATTTTGTTTTGTTTTTTGCCAGTTTTATGATCTTAAGCAAATCATTTAATCTCTTTGAGGGTACAAAGATAAACTAAATGGCTCTTGGTCATTAAAGAAAGGGCTCAGTGTAGAGGGAAAGACAGACCACCAGCCAGGATACAATGTAATCTGTGCTAAATTAGCGTTATGATCAAAATGCTCAGAGAACATAGGGGTAGCAATTTAAACCTAACCTTGATTTTCACCACATACAAAACAGAAAACATTTAACTAGGATGACGGGGACAGACTTCTGGTGTAAGACTACAAGGCTCAAGTAAGAAAGGGTAAGTCCTGGATGACTGAACTACTTGAATAACCAGACAACTTGAGAAAAGTTACAAGAGATAAAGATGAAAAGGACGAAGGGATCAAATCTGGGGACCAGGCTAAGGAGCCTAGACTGTGAGACACAGGGAGACAGCTGTTCATAAATACAGCCATTCATTCATGTTTTTCTTCAAATTTTCATTCATTCATTCAAATTTATATTATCAGGCACCCTGATGCTTTCCAGCAGAGACACAGATGTTAAAGTCATCTCTAAGTACACACTTCGAGAGAACGCTCAGCGTGGGTGACAGAATGCTTTGAAAGATAGACAAGTAAACAGGCAATTACTGAGGTAGTGAGTACATGATGGATGCACAGGACACAGGCACAGAGACAGAAGAGCAGGGCTAGCCTGGGAGGTCAGCAAAGGCTTTCTACAAAAGAAGGTGTCTCATGGGAGCCTTAACAGGGAAATTAGAGGAAGCAAAGGAACAAGAAGGGACAGGATTATGGGAAAACAGTATGTATAAAATGAAGAGACACGAAAGTGACAGTCCTTTTGATTATTCATAAGGCTTTGTGGAAATGTCGCTGACTTTTCCAACTTACTTCAGTGTTATGGAAAACATAAAGCACCACAGGCCTATGAGTCAAGGGGTGCCAGTAAAGAATAGATTCAAATAGAGCACCAAGAAGCAATGCTGACTATGAGTCACAGAGAGACACCATCAGAATTCAGACAGGATGTTATTATGCCCGGGACTCTTCGCTGCTTAGGGTCAAGAGAGTTGAACACTAATTTGTTAAATTAAGCTCTAATGATGTTTGCCTCATTCAGTTGCTTTGCTGGTCAGGAAATAATTTATTATTCTCATCAAATTAATTGTAAATTGTGAAACTAAGAGATAAAGAGTTGAGGGGGCCCATAAGGGAGCTGATGCTGAAGGGTAGAGGATATTCTTACAAAGAAAAAAGGATTGGGCTAGCAACTGAATAGCACGCCTGCCACAACACAGTCACGCTCTCTCTCTCTCTCTCCACACACACACACACCCCGACTCCCACCAGTCACTAAGTCCCAGCCTTCCAGCCTTTCAGCAGGCTGGGGTGAGAGGATCGCTTGAGCCAAAGAGGGTCAAGCCTGCAGTGACCTATGATCTTAACACTGTACTCCAGCTTAGGTGACAGAGTGAGATCTTGTCTCTAAGAAAAAGAAAATAAATAAATAAAACCAAAGAAGCCTTTGAATCATATTTTATACAATAATTATAAAATATGTTTTCAATATTTATTCTTTTTCATATTATCTACTCTTCAAAATTATCTGTTTCTTCAAGATTTTAAAGCTAACTTTACAATTTTTTCGTTTAGAGTTACAATGGCTTTGACAAAAGCTTATATTATTTACAAAGCAAGTACCTTACAATGGAGAGAAGCTCATAAATCTACAAATCACTGACATGGACAGTAAGAGAACTCATTTTTTAAACCAATAAATTAATTAAAAGAACTGTTTGTTTATAATCGTCTTCATTTAACAAATTAAAAGCTCAGTAGTGTACATTAAGTACCTGACAATTGCACACACTCCCTTCCCCCACATATATACCTCATGCAAAATTTCTTATTGAAAATCTTAACTTATCAGATAGTGACATTTCTATGCCAGATGATGATGAAACTGTAAAATACATCCCAATAAAATTCATATCCACTAGCATTTACAAACACTCTGTTTTTTCTTGCTCAGCTTTAAAAATGAATATTACATATTTTTGACTAATGTACTTTTAGAGACCTCTTTAAGACAACAAACAAAACAAAATCTTTAGTTATCTCAATTTTAACAATTTTAAGTCGTTCAAAATAATTTATGCTTTTCTCCATATGCAAACTGTTAATTCAACAGTAAAAACGTATTTTCTGTAATAATATACCTCTTGGAGATACATTATTTTGGAGAAATAAAATGTGTGATAGATGATTGGGCACAGTGGCTCGTGCCTGTAATCCCAGTAATTTGGGAGACTGAGGCAGACAAATCACATGAGGTCAGGAGTTTGAGACTAGCCTGGCCAACATGGTGAGACCCTGTCTCTGATAAAAATACAAAATTAGCCAAGTGTGGTGGCAGGTGCCTGTAATCCAGGCTACTCTGAATGCTGAGGCCAGAGAATCACTTGACCCCATGAGGCAGAGGTTGCAGTGAGCCAAGATTGCACCACTGCACTCCAGCCTGGTGACTGAGTGAGACTCCATCTCAAAAAAAAAAAAAAAAAAAAAAAAAAAAGAACATGCCAGCATCATTGAAATCACAACTGTGGAAGGAGAAAGCACTACACACAGGTGTATCAGAGAGACTCCCTGGAAGAGGCTGGATTTAAGGATGGATTTTAATGAAATGTTGCATTTGTATTGATCAAAAAGAAAGGAAAGAGTATTTGCATATCAGGTTCAGAAATACAAATCAGAAAATAAAAGGAAATAAAACACTCTAAGAGAATAACAAATGATGAAACATGCTCAAAGTGGAACATATAATAAAATCAGAGATCATTTAATATTCACCCAGTAGTCAGTTTATGGGCATTTATTAAGTATAATGTATATGCCTAGCTCATTGCTAGCTTCAATGAGGAAATATAGGAAGAAGACATTTCTGCATTCTAGAGGCTCAGCTTCTTGTGCAAGAGATGAGAATGACACATGAAATTATCTGCCTTACAGTGTGAAATAAGCTTGTGTTAAATGTTTGTTTCCACGGTACAACCCTATGTTTAACAGAACTTAAAATGGAGAAAGGAACAGAATAAGAAGCCATTGGTTCAGGAGGAAAATGCAATGATAGAAGCTTTGAAAGATGGCTAGAATTCAGATAGGTACCGAAGAGCAGGGAAGGCATTTTCTGAAATTAGCTGAATGTGATATTTTGCATCTACTCTTATGAGAAACTACGGATACAGGGAATCCTAATTTAATTCTGTTTGGATAGATGAATTCTTTTGATAAGCTTATGCCAAGTTCATATTTCCCATGGCAATTTTGTTTCTCTTTCATGTTCCTTTAGGTCATAGTAGATGATGCTAACTGCCTGTCTGACCTGTGAGAAAAGGGAATTCTGAAATCTAAGGCTTCCTTGTATTCTTCAATTCAGTGAGAAAGAAATCATTGATGATAGTAAGCATTCTGTCATTTTTCTTAGTGAAATATGTTAAGTAATAAACTAGTTTATGACAGCAGTTGCTCTATTTTTATTATAATTATTATCATTATTACCTTAAAGGTGTGTTTTTGGTAAAATTTGGTTATAAAATTTAAATAATGTCAGTGGAATTGAGGATTATTTTGAACAGAATCTGAAATACAAACATAAACTCAGGTGTTCAATTTTAAAAGTATGGAACAACTGACTATTCACAGCATGCTAAAAATACTTGGTAGAGAAAGTAAGATTGGGGTCACTGGGGGCATAGATGGTAAAAGTGTGGCTTTATCATGACTAAACAAACATTCCCTTCCTAAGAAAATCTCATATCCTGGTAAGCAGTTGGTCTTTTAGTAGAAGAAAATTAAAAATAATAATACAAATTCTACCAGACATACAAAGAGGAGCTGGTACCACTCCTTCTGAAACTATTTCAGATAATCCAAACAGAGGGAATCCTTCCCAAATCATTTTATGAGACCAACATCATCCTGATACCAAAACCTGGCAGAGACTCAACAAGAAAAGAAAACTTCAGGCCAATATCCATGATGAACATAGATGCAAAAATCTTCAGTAAAATACTGGCAAACTGATTGCAACAGCACATCAAAAAGCTTACCCATCATGATCAAATAGACTTCATCCCAGGGATGCAAGGCTGGTTCAACATATGCAAGTCTATAAACATAATTCACCACATAAGCAGAACCAAAGACAAAAACTACATGATTATCTCAATTGATGCAGTAAAAGCCTTTGACAAAATTCAACAGCCTTTTATGCTAAAACTCTCAATAAACTAGGTATTGACAGAACGTATCTCAAAATAATAAAAGCTATTTATGACAAACCAACAGCAAATATCATACTTAATGGGCAAAAACTGGAAGCATTCCCTTTGAAATCAGGCACAAGAGAAGGATGCCCTCTCCCACCACTCCTATTCGATATAGTACTGGAAGTTCTAGCCAGAGCAATCAGGCAAGAAAAAGAAATAAAGGGTATTCAATTATGAAAGGAGGAAGTCAAATTGTCTCTATTTGCAGTTGACATGATTGTATATCTAGAAGACCCCATCGTCTCAGCCCAAAGTCTCCTGAACCTGATAAGCAGCTTCAGCAAAGTCTCAGGATACAAAATCAATGTGCAAAAATCACAAGCATTCCTATACACCAATAACAGACTTAAAGAGGGCCAAATCAAGAACAAACTTCCATTCACAATTGCTACAAAAAGAATAAAATACCCTAGGAATACAACTAACAAGGAACGTAAAGGACCTCTTCAAGGAGAACTACAAACCACTGCTAAACGAAATAAGAGAGGACACAAACAGGTGGAGAAACATTCCATGTTCATGGTTAGGAAGAATCAATATCGTGAAAATGGCCATACTGTCAAAGTAATTTACAGTTCCAATGCTCTCCCCATCAAGCTACCAATGACCTTCTTCACAGAACTGGAAAAAAACACCTTAAACTTTATACGGAACCAAAGAGAGCCCACATAGCCAAGTCAATTCTGAGCAAAAAAGAACAAAGTGGGAGGCATCACACTACCGGACTTCAAACTATGCTACAAGGCTACAATAATCAAAACAGCATGCTACTGGTACCAAAACAGAGAAATAGACCAATGGAAGAGAGCAGAGGCCTCGGAGGCAACACAACATATCTAAACCATCCGATCTTTGACAAACCTGACAAAAATAAGCAATGGGGAAAGGATTCCCTGTTTAATAAATGGTGTTGGGAAAACTGGCTAGCCATGTGCAGAAAGCAGAAACTGGACCCCTTCCTGCCACCTTACACTAAAATTAACTCCAGATGGACTAAAGACTTAAACATAAGACCTAACACTGTAAAAACCCTAGAAGAAAATCTAGGCAAAACCATTTCAGGACATAGGCGTAGGCAAGGACTTCATGACCGAAACACCAAAAGCATTGACAACAAAAGCCAAAATAGACAAATGGGACCTAATCAAACTCCACGGCTTCTGCACAGCAAAAGAAACAGTCATTAGAGTGAATAAGCAACTAACAGAATGGGAAAAAAGTTTTGCAGTCTACCCATCTGACAAAGGGCTGATATCCAGAATTTACAAAGAACTAAAACAGATTTACAAGAAAAAACAAGCCCATTCAAAAGTAGGCAAAGGATATGAACAGACACTTTACAAAAGAAAACATACGTGAGGCCAACAAACATATGAAAAAATGCTCATCATCACTGGTCATTAGAGAAATGCAAATCAAAACTACATTGAGATACAATCTCACGCCAGTTAGAATGGCGATCATTAAGAAATCTGGAGACAACAGATGCTGGAGAGGATGTGGAGAAATAGGAACACTTTTGCACTGTTGGTGGGAGTGTAAATTAGTTCAACCATTGTGGAAGACAGTGTGGCGATTCCTCAAGGACCTAGAAATAGAAATTCCATTTGACCCAGCAATCCCATTACTGGGTATATATCCAAAGGATTTTAAATCATTCTGCTATAAGGACACATGCATACGAATGTTGATTGCAGCACAGTTTACAATAGCAAAGACCTGGAACCAACCCTAATGCCCATCGACAATAGACTGAACAGGGAAAATGTGGCACATATACACCATGGAATATTATGCAGCCATCAAAAACGATGAGTTCGTGTCCTTTGTAGGGACATGGATGAACCTGGAAACCATCATTCTTAGCAAACGGATACAGGAACAGAAAATCAAACACCGCATGTTCTCACTCATAGGTGGGTGTTGAACAATGAGAACACATGGACACAGGGAGGGGAGCATCACACACTGGGGTCTGTTGGGGGGAAACAGGGGAGGGACAGTGGGGGGTGGGGAGTTGGGGAGAGATAGCATGGGGAGAAATGCCAGATATAGGTGATGGGGAGGAAGGCAGCAAATCACACTGCCATGTGTGTACCTATGCAACAATCTTCCATGTTCTTTACATGTACACCAAAACCTAAAATGCAATAAAAAAATCATAATAATAAATAAAGAGACATATTGCAGTTGGGAACTCTAAAACATACGCTGAGTTACCTCTCTGGTTTTATTTAGCTTAAAGTGAACGTATTTCATGATGAAGGCTAGAATTGCTCATGCTAGGCTGAAAGTGATGGAAAGAAATTATAACTCTCTCCTTCAACCTCTCAGAAGAGCTGAGTGGTTGTTGCAGTGGGGAAGGCTGGTGATGTGGCCAAGTTCATAAGCTGATGACTGTGAAAGCCTGATTCTTTCATTTCATCACAGATTTGACTGGCCACTAATGCAGGGCAAGGCCTGATTTCCTTTCAAATCAGTGACTTCAGAAATGCTATTATCCCTTGGTTTCCCACCTGTTGACAAGCTGCTAAATAATACGGGTGATTGAAGTGTTACATAAATAAACACAACATTGTTTGATGTGATCATTTGCAAAGCAATAAGAAGACTTTCATAGCCTATTTAAAGACATATTTAGAAACAGAATTGAAAAACTACAAACTTAAGGATCAGAAATGTCAGTAATGAAACTGTCAATCTACTACTTTTAATCTTGGGGAAAGTGGTTTAGCCTCTTAGCCTCAAATTTCTGGTCTATAAATTGAGGTTAATATGCTTAATTACGTAGGCTTATTTAGATAATTACATGCGATAACCAATGCAAAATTCATCTATTTTGGTGAATGCTCAATAAATATGCATTCTCTTCCCTTACTTAACAAAATATAGGTTATCGAAAGTTGGAATTGTGAGTGGAAACTGGAAGTTACTGCCAAGAAATTCATTCTAAGAATCCCAGGTCATAAAAATGACAGAAGAAAGAGGCAATATTTCAGATACCTTTGCCACTTGTTTTTATTAATCACACACACACACCCAAACCCTTTCATATTTAATTGAAAGATGGAAGGTTGTAATTAAATGGGAGGAGTTGTACTTTTAGAATCAAGTATGGGTAAGGTTTGTAAGAGTGCAGATAGATAAATGTTAAGAACCCTATTTTCTAAGTGGCTTCACTTCCTGAGCTTTGGGGAAATGGCTCTTTCATAATTTTAAACAGTTTGTGAATTCCCCTTCAAGTCAGGATCGTCAAGGGGAACTGAATATAACCTCTGTCTAATTCCACTTGGTATTTCATTTCTTTTTTGTTTGCAAGGTATTAATTATTAAATGTGACTCACATTGATAATTACACTGCATCTTATTTATTAATGACTTACTATTAAGCTTAAACTTAATATCTCCAGAGATTCTCAGGTCTCTACTTTTGCAGGTCATTGCTCTTTTTCTCTTTGCCAGACTAAGAGCTAAGAGGGTTTCAGGCTTTGGGGTTTAAGGTAGATGGGTCTTAATGGTGTGATTACCCATGACACAGTTCATTACCACTAATGGAGTTACCCATGCAACCAAAGGGAGAAAAGTGATCCTGCAAAATAGTGAACTAATAGGCAATAAATTATTACACCTGAGAAAGGCAAGCATACGTAAGCACAGTAAATGGCCAGCGCCCAAAAGAAAGGTACATATTTTTATTTGGCCTGAAGAGTGTGTCTCTTTTTCAGAATGACAGACTTCATTTTGAAAACAAAAAGAAAAAAAATCCACTTATTCTTTTGATCTGTGTAGATATGGCAAGAGACACAAAATAATCAAAGCAAAAATTGGAATTGCTCTTTATAATACTGCTTTGTATAGCCCATTTCCATGTTTGGGCTTCTTTCAAATTGAGAATTATATATGAATCTTTACATTCAAGATTTCAAAAACATAGATTGCAAATTTATATTATGAGGGGATAAAAGTTCACTGGCCTGTCCCACAAAGGGAAAAATATACTCTAACTAGCAAACATTCTTCATACTTTTCTGATATTTAATTGACAACAACAAAACCCCTTAAACCTGAGACCTGCAATGCGCATATGGCACTTTGGAGACCAGAGCCGTTGGTGCCTTGGTCTCCCCAGTCAGGAATCAATCCCTCAGATTACTCAATCACATTCCACTGAGAAGATAAGCTTTTCTTCCCTTGTACCCTATAGGCATCTCTGGCAATTATTTTCCTGTGGTTTACTGCTCCCATAGTTTGCCTATTTTGTAGACTACTCTCAATATCTCCAAAGTAACCCCTTCTGATTTTCACCTCAAGTAACAGAAATTCTTAATGATCCTTTTCTCATTCCCTGCTGTTCCATGTTAAGCTGAGATTTTGAAGCTCCCATCCATCCCTGAAATTAGAAAAATCAAAATCATTCATCCAAGAAATTATACTCTACAGTCTCTCTCTTATGCTTAACCAGTAAAGCCATCCTCACTCATCCAAGGTAAACCACTATCTTCCATGGTGGTTCCAGTTTGAATATCTTGGGGTCCATTTTGCATCACTTTTTTTTTTTTGTTAGGAGAGTAGTAAATGTGCTTGGTTAGAAATGGGAGTATGTCCTCCTTGCATTTTAGTTTAAGAAGCTGAGAGAGAGAGAGAGAGAGAGAGAGAGAGAGAGAGAGGAGTGTGTGTGTGTGTGTATAGGGGGTAAGTATATATTTTTAGAAAGATTTTAATTTTAAAATAGTTTTAGATTCACAGAAACGTTGTTAGATAGTACAGAGAGTTCCTGTCTATTCCTCTCCAAGTTTCTCCTATTGTTAATATTTTACGTTACTATGGTGCATTTGTTACAACTAATGTACATTATTATTAACTCAACTCCGTACTTGATGTAGATTTCTCTAGTTATTCCTCAATGGAATTTTTCTGTTGAAGGATCCCATCCAGCATACCACATTACATTTAGCTGTCATAACTCCTTTGTTTCCCGTGTGACAGTTTTTCTGACTTTCCTTGTTTTTGATGACCTTGACAGCGTTGAATACTGGACAGGTATTTTGTACACTGTCCTTCGATTTGGATTTAGCTGAAGCTTTTCGCATAATTAGACTAGGGTTATGTGTTCTGAGGAGGAAGATCACAAAGGTGCAGTGCCAATCTCATCGCACCATGTCAGGTGCACACGTTATGGGCATGACATCACTAATAATGTTGACCTTGATCACCTGGCTGAGTTAGTGTTGCCAGGTTTCTCCACTGTAAAGTTTCTCTTCCTCCTCTCTTCACTTTCCATACTTTACTCCTTAGAAGCAAATACACTTAGTCTACAATCAATGAATAAGAGTTAAGTTTCAAATCCTTAAGAGGGAATATTTGCATAGATCATTCAGAATTTTTCTATAAAGAATATTTGTCACTTCTCCCCCATTTGTTTATTTATTCAATTACTTGCGTCAGGATTATTATCTGCTTTATTCACTGCTAAGTTCCTAAGCAATGCCTGCATGTAATGGTCTCTCAATTAATAAACCTTAAATGAATTAATTTAACAACAAGGTCAGAAGAAACCCAAATGCTCTCTGACAACTTCAATATTAATTCAACACAAAAATTCAAGTAGCTTTGTTTATTATTTCTTAATCTATAAAAATAGGAAAGTAATATCTATTTTGTAGAATTGTTTTGGGACAGTGGCCAATGCAAGCACAGCTCCTGCAACATAGAGAATGCTCCAGTAATAATGATTATTCTTATTTCTTAGAGATGCTTATTATCCAATTCAGAAATTCAAGTCTGTGAGAACAAAAATTCTCAGTGATCACTGTGGGCTGCTATGTAATTGAGGCGATCTGCCTTTAAATTACGGGATCTCAAACTATAAATTGGTGTATAAATTTCACCTGTAAAATAATTTTTTTGCTAATGTAAAAAATTTTATATTTATAACATTTCATTGATTTACTTATTTTCTTTCTCCATTTTTGTAAAGTTTTGGTCATGGAGCTTTTTGTTTTCCTATAGTTTGCACTGTAGGGTGAATAAAATTGTAAATGGCTTTCTTTTGGTAATATAACAGCCTTTTTTTCTTTATATAGAATGATACAATTATATAGATTCAGTGACAGGATTGTGTAGAAATCGTGTTTACTCTGTTTAAACACAAGAATTTTTTTGGCACTAATTCTGGTTGTGGTTGTGATTTTGCCATTAAGTAATGCTGAAGCTATCAGAGAACATTCGAGTTCCTTCTGACCCCATTAAAATTCATTAATTGAGCTATCACTACATGTGAGCATCACTTTAGGTGCTCAAGTTTTAGTGGCAAATAAAACAGTTAATACTCCTGCTTTAATGACAATGATATTTAAAAAAAAAATATATATACATATATGTCTGTATGTGTGTGTGTATATATATACATATACATGTCTGTGTGTGTAAATATATGTAAGTATAAAAATATATATATGTATATATATGTCCATATGTATAAAATTTTCAGAGTATACGTGTGTATGCGTATATATGTTGGTAGTAAATGCTTTGGAGAAATGATAAGAGAGATATGAAATGTAGACGGAGGAAGCAAGTGTAATTTGCTCTTCCACACTGGAAGGACTCACTGACAGTGCAATTCTTAAGAAAAGGCCTAGAGGAAGTGAAGGAATGAACCATCCTGAGAGAAGAGCATTCCAGACAGAGAAAATAGCAAATGCAAGTGCCCTGAGGTAGGAGAATAATCCGAGTATTTAAGGAACAGCAAAGAAATGAATATATATTAGAGTAGACTTACAGATATGGATATTTAGTATTCATAACCAAACTAAAATTGAGTTAAATTAAATATGTTCATTGTTTAAAAGTAATTCATAGTTAAAAGGAAAACTGAAATAGAGATATATCATCCACAGTTACTTTTATCTTCAGTACTATCATTTATTTTTATAAATATACCTCTTTCTTAACAAAATAAGTGTATTGAAGTATATTTGAGTTTCTGGTGAGCAGGCATTCTCATTGCTTTTGCTTAGCAAAAAGTTTTGCTTAAAGTTGCTACTAATATTTGATTCAAGAGTCTTAAGCTTTATAAAGGCTTTTCCCGCCTATAGAACATACATTAAGTCTATATTACATTTATGTTACATTGTTGGCTATAGTGTTCTTCTGATACAGTGCACAGATTGACTTGCCATACCAGATTGATAAGATCAAGTTAATTATTAATATGAGAAACGATTGCATAAATTATGTTCCCAAGATATGTATTCTTTAATATTTATAAAAATTACAAAAGTAAACTGTGATATTCATGACCTATTTATTTCTATATTTGGACTCAGTTCAATGCTTTAAAACATTTCTGTTTAAAAAAATCTTTATAATTTTATCTCAAAACATCTACGTATAAAAAGTATAAGAAACTTAAACATTTTGTCCTTTATCCTCAATTCAGTGTTCACAAGAGGCCTGTGTTTTCATTGCAGCAGGCAGTCAGATTTCAACAGTGAGGCAATATTGTTTTGTACTTGTGGTATTTGTAGGAAGACATCTTCAGATGGATTATGCCTGCTGGGAGCTCAGCTGTCTTCCCTGTAAATTTCAGACACCCCAAGGGGTATCTGCTTTGTGGATGATAATCACTGTATTTGGATTGGAACAATGTAGTCTTCTTTAGTGCCTGCATGCACACCCATGTGTGTGTGCGTGTGTGTGTGTGGGTGTGTGTGTGTGTATGTGTGTAATTTAATTCTAAATTTAGGTCAATGGTTGGTTTGGGGAAAGAACACTCTATGTGTCCCTGGAAATACTGAAAAGCAAATATTTTCAAATGACATTGGGTTGATTGGTCTAGGTTAAAATTAGGTCAATTTATTTTTTAATCCAAAACGTTACTTTAAAGATAATTAATACTTTCCTATTAATAGAGTTACTTGTGTTTTTTTAGATCATTTCTAAAAATAAAGGCATAAGTTTATGAATTTTGAAAAAAAGAAAGAGTTGCCTCAAAGTAAATGTTTTTCAATAAAATAGTTATTTTTACATCTTTTGAAAATGTAGACATTCTACTGTAATATATTTTTGTATGTGCTGGGTAAATAAATGGGCCCTCAGGGGGAGCAAGAGGTCCTGATTTGTTTGGTGCACACTCCCACTATGGCCAATTACAAATGACCAACAATGTAACACCTGGCTTGCATAATTGCTGACCATTTATTAATCAGCTCTAGTGAGTCCACAAGAGCAGGCTCTCACAACTCTAGAAAGTACTTATCCTCTTTCTCTGGGAAAATGGGAATACGGGGCCGACTTTGGCAACTTTTAGAACTGTCTGAATTATCTTCTTTAAACTTACTACTTTTCTGATCTTAGACAGTTTTCATTAATCTAGCAAGGACAGGGCAATATCCTTTTGACTGTAAGGGAACTGCAAAAAGTAATGGAACAGCTGTGACCTTCAGATTGTCTATAACTTGCTAAATTAATGGCACCTGCTATAAGTGCACAGTAGACATAATCCCGATCTCACTCCTTCCCCAACTTCTTTTCTTGACGTCCACAGAACTTCCTTTCTTTGTAGAGCTAGGCTTACAGCATAAACTAAAATATAGGGGCATAAATGGAATATGTTCTCAATTTTAATATGTCATCAGTTGCAAAATATACCTTCAACTTAATAGTAGTTTTCATGGAAAGGAAACTACAGGACACTTAGAAGTTATAAAATACATTCTTTTTCCAGAACCAGAAGAGTGTGCGTGTGTGTGTGTGTGTGTGTGTGTGTGTGTGTAAATTAAGAGTGTACAACTTATAATATGGAAACAAGGTGATGATATACGAATAATTTGGAAAGTCTTGGGGGTGGTGTGAGCACACCTATCCTAGGATTGTGCTTTTTCAATGAGAGAAGCGGGAGGGATAGATTTTTCTCCCTCCCGATAGCTTCAAAACATCAGCACCCTTATGTCACAATATTTGTAGGGAGCAAGTGCACTCCAGATTTCTCTGGTACCTCCAGTAAGGAGCTTTGCAGTAATTTTTATGTCCTCTTAAGTGTCTCTGAAAGTGTACAGTTACCAATCAACAAGAAAAAATAACTCTGTTAAAAAGTGGACAAGGTATATGAACAGACACTTCTCAAAAGAAGGCATATAGGTTGCCAACAGGCATGAAAAACTGCTCGATATCACTAATCATCATGGAAATGCAAGTCAAAACCACAGTGAAATGCCATTTCACACCAGTCAGGATGGCTATTATTAAAACATCAAAAAATAACAGATGTTGGCAACAATGAGGAGAAAAGGGAATCCTTATACTACACTGTTGGTGGGAATGTAAAATAGTTTAAATCCTTTGGAAAAGAGTTCAGTGATTTCTCAAAGAACTAAAAACAGAACCACCATTTGACCCAGCAATCCTACTGCTGGGCATCTACTAAAGGGGGAAAAAAAATATATATATATATATATATAAAATATTGTATATATTATAATATATATAATCTATATATAATCTATATAGATTATATATATAATATATATATAATCTATATATAAAATATATATAATATACAATATATATAATCTATTATATATTATATAATCTATATATAATATAGATTATATAGATTATATATATTGTATATTATAATATATAATATATGTAGATTATATATATCAAATATATATATAATCAAAAGACACTTACACTCATATGTTTATCACAGCACTATTCACAATAGCAAAGTTATGGAGTCAACCTAAGCAACTGTCAATGGTGGACTGGATAAAGAATGTGGCACATATACACCACAGAGTACCTAAAAAAGAATGAAATCATGGCCTTTGCAGCAACATGGGTGGCGCTGGAGGCCATTATTCTAAGTGAAATAACTCAGAAAATCAAATGCCCCATGTTCTCACTTATAAGTGGGAGCTCAACAATGGGTACACGTGGTCATAAAGATGAAAATAATAGTCAATGGGAACTCCAAAGGGGGAAGAAATTGAAAGAGGGGGATGATGGTTAAAAACCTCCCTATTGGGTACTAAGATCACTATCTGGGTGATGGGTTCACTAGAAGCCCCGAACCCTACCCATGTAACAAATCTGCACATGTACCCCTGAATCTATAATACAATTTTAAAAATGTATTGTTACACTCTCAGTTTGAACTGCTTAATACATCTGATACATGAAATTAGAAGGACAGTACTGAAACCAACATCATTATTTCATCACATGACAGTGTGACGGAAATTGACATTATGATTTTTAAGGTAAAACAGCAAATAAAAGATTTACACTGAAAGAAGTCTTTATTTACTTTTCTCATTTGTAATTGATTTTTTTGTGTGGCATTTCTTAAATTCCACAATTTCTTACTTTTAAAAAGTGTCTATCTCTATCTTTACCTGTCTCTTTATATATCTACCTATTATTCAACTATTCTCTATCTCTCATCTATGAATCTATGTGTTTTCTATATCTATTTAGCTATATATCCATCCATCTATCTGTCATGGTATTCAAAGTAAGTGCAAGAACACGACTATAGATTGGAAATCTGAAGCATGAAAATAGTATTTTCTATCACATGTACTTTCGGTATCACCTTGGCCATTGATAACATAATAAAAACGTGTTTATTCAGTACTCTTTTTTCCTTTTCTTTTTTCTCTGTGTCTTTTTCCTAGAAAAGAGCCTTATTTTTAGGTCTTCTACTTGCTGAGCAGAATGAGGAGTGCATTTGGCATATATAATACTGGTATTATAATTCATTGAAAGCCAAACAAAGTGAGAATTAGGTTGCACTAAAATATTTTTATTGACAAATTTCTAATTTATGAAGGCAAGAGAGTGATTATGCATGGTGAACACATTATTAATTAATTCAGTAAGCATACCAGACCTCAAGCGAAGAAAACCAATAGGAATGGGAAATTTCCTCTAGAATTTTAATGAGTTGTGGGAAATATAATAAAAGTATAGATTTTAGTCTTTCAGCCAGACCAAGGATATCAGAATGCCATGAGATCGAACATGAGCATATGCTTTTAGTAAATCTAAAAAGTCTGTTTTTAGTGATTTTTTATTATATTGCTATGTTTAGAAATTTCTGGCCTATATTGTGTGTGATCCACAGAATAAATCAAATTTACATTAGGGACACCTATTTTCTCTTTACCTAACAGGTTAATATATTCTCCTTCTTAAAAACATTTGTTTTCCCAGGTTGAGGTTTTGCTACAGAAAAAGTTTTCTCTAACTTTTCCTCTCCAACATTCACACTTCCCACACTTCTCCAGTCCTAACTCTAGAGACACTAGTTTAATTGGGGGCACCCAACGAGACAAAAGTAGTTTATTTAGCTCTTGGTCAATTCTATATTTGTTCTTGCGGGTGAAGCTAAGATCATCTCTTCTTTCTGATTTTCAAATCCTTTTCCTGCTTAATTTAATGAACCCCTACTCTGTAATGCACTAAGATTGGTACAAGAAGAATATGAAGATCAATAAGATATGTACTTGCATCCCACTGAAGGAGGTTGATGTGATATAAATAAATATAACAAAGCAGAAATCAGGTTTATAACAATAAGCTGAAAGTTTTCAAGTCTACAAATCTTATTTTATGTCCAATAAAGTAACTCAAGGCTCTATTGCACACATCCTGAGGAGTCCAGTGCCATTTCTGCTGTTTATGATGATTCCTACCTGGTGGTGCTTACCATCCCCTAGCAAGTGCATTTTTCACTCCAGACTCAGTTCTGGATCACTTATCACCACTCCTGCCTGTCTCTTTCTGGTTCTCAGGGCTTTATCCCAAGTATGGGCATGTCTCCATTTCCAAAAGAAGCATAGGTATGAGTCAATTGTGTTGGGTAGCAGGCGTTAGAGACAATGAAGATTCATTATAGTATAGACACTAACTATGCTTGGGTCTCAAGTTACTTCGAAATTCCTCACTTAGATCAGACTGCATATGGCAATTACTCACTCATGATGCGTTTCTTTGGTCCCAGACTCCCAAAATACTGCTAGAGTCCATCCTGTCACTGACCAAATTCCACCTCCATCTCCATTTTCCAAATTTTAGAAATAACTTCCCAAGACACCAGGTAGAATCAAAAGTTAAATATGCTTATGCAGAATAAATTTGCTGCTTTCAATTTCAACCTTGTTTTTCCACAGCATCCTGGGAGCAATTCTGGGTACAAGCAATAGGCTCTGATAAATATTTTTACAAACCAAACAACATTTTCTCAGTATCCATTGTAACAGTAGCCATTTTTATTTCTTTGTCCATTTCATTATAGAGACATAAACTAATTGCCCTAGGAATATGTACTTTTTATAATGAGTCATATAACATGTAACAAATTAGTGGGGGGTAGGGAGTGGGAGAGAGACATGCTTTTGGCAGTCAAGGACCATCTTTCTTTACTATATTCCTAAGTACTAATATAGTTGCCAATACAAAATTATCATTTATTATGTTATGGAATGAATAGATAATTGAATATTAAAAATATGTGTCTGGCTATTTTAGCCATGGTAAATAATGCCAAATCATTTGAGAAGTCTAGGCAACATGGAACACCTGTGTGGGCTGAGAGAAGATATGTGGTGGGGTGTGGTTGTCACTTAAACAGGCAATTGATTTTTCACATAATTAGTTATTTAATTGGCCATTCGTATAATGTTAATGCATTTGAATTTGTAATTAATCTCTATTTTATTTACAGCATTTTATATCTATTGTCCAAGTCTAATGTATGTGGCCTTGACTTTTTAAGTGGATTTACCACTAAGCACATGTACGCACACATACACACACACACACGCACACAGTCTCTCACAGAAAGGACTGGCGAAATTAGATAAGTAAAGTCAGACACATTGGCTTTTCAGATTGTGACCGAATTGCAGATGATGGGCTCAGGTTGCTCCCAGATAAGATGTGTTCTTCCAGGCCCTTGGTCCCTCACTCATCCAAGAATGGGGGAGAGGACCCAGCCAGGCATGGTGAATTCATGTGAGTAAATATTGGACCCCAAAGGGTTTTGTAGAAAGTGATTTATTTAGGAAGAGAGAGAGAGAGAGAGCTCTCATGCTGTCATGAGAGGCGATCCAGAGATGGAGTCTGCACAGGTGAGAGAGAAGAGGACTTTTAACCTGGGAGTTATTCCCGCCTTATTTAAGTTTTTTGTCCTATGAAAGGAGTTCCTTTAAATTTCTGCTGGACTGATTGACCTTTGATTTCTCTGCCATCTGTCTTCCCGTGCATGGGAAAGTTAACCAAAGACCTCTAAGCTCCCAGATGGAGACGTGAAAGAAGACAGGTTGGTCATGTCTCCAGGAAGTTCTTGCCTTTGAAACCACGCCCCTTGTGGACCCAGGAAGAGAAGTTAATTACATTCCCTCAAAAAGACATTTTTTAGTGATCAGATAGACCTAATTTACAGAATTTTATTTAAAAACATACAATATTTAAATTTTGAATTTTCTTTTCCAGATCAAGTGTTGCCAAACTTTTTCTGTAGGGGGCCACATAGTACATATCACAGCCTTCATGGATCATTCTCTGTCCCAACTGCTCAGTATACAAATTCGTGGATATCGTTGTGTTCCAAAAAGCTTTATTCACAAAAATAGTTAATGGGATAAATTTGCTCTATTGACCACAGTTTGCCAACCTCTAGACCTCTTAATGTGATTTAATCTCTTGACAAATCATCGGGGCTCTTGCTTTGAACTTTGCCTTTCTCCATGAACTAGTTCTTTCTGTTCTTTTCTGTACTTATATATGGACTTTCAATCTTAAAAATAGTTTTGTGGTTAAGGAAATGCTATTCTAATGTAAGTATCATCTTGTATACCTTCTTTCCTCTGTGCTCTTTCTCTTCTTCCACCACCTGTTATTCCCTAATTGTTTCACATGTCATTTTCCCAGAATCCTCTCAAATCAGCAACCCTGGTTTTATATGTCTCTAATACCTAGCACAATGAAAGTTCTTTTTAATGCTTATCTAAGCAGATCATGTTAGAACAAATCTGAGAAATGTAGAAAAGTAGCAGAAAATATTCAAGATTGATAAATATATTTCAAATATTTCCTAGGTGCTGGGCTATGAAGGAACAAAAAAATTGTACCCAATCCCATTATCAATATATTAGCACTTATTTTTTCAGTGTACAAGTTTACTCTTGTTGGGTTTTTGTTTTTGTTTTTCAGATAGAGTCTTGCTCTGTCGCCAGGCTGGAAGGCAGTGGTGCGATCTCGGCTCACTGAAACCTCCGCCTCCTGGATTCAAGTGATTCTGCTCTTTCAGCCTTCCAAGTAGCTGGGACTACAGGCTCATGCCACCATGCTCAGCTAAATTTTTTTTTTTTTTTTGAGACAGAGTTTCACTCTTGTTACCCAGGCTGGAGTGCAATGGCACGAACTCGGCTCACCGCAACCCTCCGCCTCCTGGGTTCAAGCAGTTCTCCAGCCTCAGCCTCCAGAGTAGCTGGGACTACAGGCACGTGCCACCATGCCCGGCTAATTTTTGTATTTTTAGTAGAGACAGGGTTTTACCATGTTGACCAGGATGGTCTCAATCTCTTGACCTCGTGATCCACCTGCCTTGGCCTCTCAAAACTCTGGGATTATAGGGGTGAGCCACCATGCCTGGCCTAATTTTTTTTTTTTAATTGTACTTTAAGGTCTGGGGTACACGTGCAGAACATGCAGGTTTGTTACATAGGTATACACATGCCGTGGTGGTTTGCTGCACCCATCACCTTGTCATCTACATTAGGTATTTCTCCTATTGCTATCTCTCCCCAATCCCCCCTACACCCTGCTATTCCTCCCCTAGCCCCTCACCCCCTGACAGGTCCAGGTGTGTGATGTTCCCCTCCCTGTGCCCAAATGTTCTCATTGTTCAACTCCCACTTATGAGTGAGAACATGCAGTGTTTGGTTTTCTGTTCTTGTGCTAGTTTGCTGAGAATGATGGTGTCCAGCTTCATCCATGTCCCTGCAAAGGACATGATCTCATCCTTTTTATGGCTGCATAGTACTCCATGGTGTAAATGTGCCACACTTTCTTTATCCAGTCTATCATTGATGGGCATCTGGGCTGGTTCCAAGTCTTTGCTATTGTGAATAGTGCCATGATAAACATACGTGTACATGTGTCCTTATGAGAGAACGATTTATAATTCTTTGGGTATATACCCAGTAAGGGGATTGCTGGGTCAAATGGTATTTCTAGTTCTAGATCCTTGAGGAATCACCACGCTATCTTCCACAATGGTTGAACTAATTTACACTCCCACTAATAGTGTAAAATTGTTCCTATTTCTCCACATCCTCTACACCATCTGCTGTCTAGTGACTTTTTAATGATCGCCATTCTAACTGGAGTGAGATGGTATCTCAATGTGGTCATTTCTCTAATGGCCAGTGATGATGAGCTTTTTTTCATATATTTGTTGGCTGCATAAATGTCTCCTTTTGAGAAGTGTCTGTTCATATCCTTCACCTACTTTTTGATAAGGTTGTTTGTTTTTTTCCTGTAAATTTATTTAAGTTCTTTATAGATTCTGGATATTAGGCTTTGTCAGATGGGTGGACTGCAAAAATGTCCTCCCATTCTGTAGGTTGCCTGTTACTCTGATGATAGTTTCTTTTGCTGTGCAGAAGCTCTTTAGGTTAATTAGATCCCATTTGTCTATTTTGGCTTCTGTTACCATTGCTTTATTATTATTTTTTTTTTTGTATTTTTAATAGAGACAGGTTTCACCATGTTGGCCTACCTGGTCTTGACTCTTGACCTCGTGATCTGCTCACCTTGGCCTTCCAAAGTGCTGGGATTACAGGTGTGAGCCACTGCATCTGGCCTGTACAGGTTTTAAAAAGTAAAAGTGACCACACTTTTAAAAAGTAAAAAGACCACAAATGATCATTTTTTCTTACCTTTTCAATCCTTTTGTATAAAGAAAGCATCATCCCTAGTATTTCATACTTTTTATAAACATGCTTTTAATGACTATTACACTGTAGATGTGTTATACTTACTATTTAATTATTAACACTATCATTATTGTGACGACAAACAACTATTTGTGTAAAGTTAAAAAATTATTTGAACTTATTTAGGATAAACCTGGATATAAAATTACTGAGTCATAATGGCATAAATGGTTTCAAGGCAAGTGAAACATCTTGCCAAATTGATGTCACAAAAGATTTAACTAATTCATGTTTCTTCAAGGAGTACATACAATCAGAGATGTGCTGGAGTTTACTTAGGTTGGCTCAGGAAAGCCTATCATAAGCATGACTTCACAATTTAGTGTTTGGTGACATGTATTTGGTAGCCTGCAATCAGCCATGGTGAGAGTATTTACACAACAGAAATCAGCAAATGCTACAAACAAGTAGTGTTGTTTTACTTCCCTCCAGAGAGCAAGTCCTTGAGCATTCATCGGCATAGCTCTGCAGCATAGCTTTTTATCATACCATTGGACAACATAATTAAAATTTTTTTTTGCCAATTAAAAAAATAATACATGTAAACATATTTTTCATTTGGTTGATTGCAGTTAGGGTTGAATATTTTTTATTATTAACCAACTGCCTTATTTTTACTTATTTATTTATTTGAGGCCGGGTTTTGCTCTCTTGCCCAGGCTGGAGTGCAGTGGCACAAACAGAGCTCATTGCTATCTATCTTCTGGGCTCAAGGGATCTTCCCTCCTCAGCCTTCTAAGTAGCTAGGACTACAGGTATATAGCACTACACCTAGATAAGTTTTTAAAAATTGTTTTGTAGAGACGAGGCTCCCTTTGTTGCTCAGGTTGGTCTTGAACTCCTGGGCTAAGGCATCTTCCCGCCTTGGCCTTCCAAAGTGCTGGAATTAGAAACATGAGCCTTTAAATAAAAATTTATTTATTTTTAGCATTTATTTTTAAATAGGCTCTATGTGTTTGTCACTGTTTAAAAATAAATGCTAAAAACAAATTAATAAACAAAAAAGGAAGTCTTTGTGTTTTATGAATAAGTGTCCTCTTATCTCTACTGTCCTCTTAAATCTTTACTATAGTTATTTCTATAAATTTATAATCTACTCTACCAAACGTCTATAACTGTACACATTAGAAGGATTCAAACGTACACATTCCTCCGTAATGCCTAGCATCATGCTAAATATATAACAAGTAATCAATAAATACTTTAAAATTAGGTGATAATATATGTTAAATCTTGGCTTAGTCTTGCTCTCGCTTGCATTAATATTTCTCTTATTATGATAGGCTTTTAAGAAAATAGGAACTGAACATCAAATAAGTACATTTTGTTTCACAGTTTAATAGTCTGAAAAATTTGATTCTTTTCACAGATGCAGGTAGAATATTAATTTTATGAGAAATTATTTCTTAAAGGATGAAGCATTCCACAAAGTATATTTTATCAATGACTATGGGTGTGTAGGAAAGTTTTTGATATTTGATTTATTAAAATCTAGTGACATTTATTCATCTAAGAGTAAAATAAGGATATACCTGAAGCAAACAGAGCACCACTAATTTTTAAAATCAAGACAAAATGTACAGTAAATGCAATCAGGTATATGCATGTTATAAACAGAATTGGCACAGAGCTGATGAAGAAAAAAATGTGGCTTCAGAAGAAATTAGCCAAAAGACGGATTATTGGACATGTGTAGAATGAAAATTTCCAGTCTCACTTGACAATGGCGTTTTAGGCTCAATGTACTCTTTTAGTATCATGCAGCCAAAGCCTCACTTGGAGCTTTAACCAGGGATTGTAAGCAGATGAACAGGTTAAATTACAGTCTACCTAGACCTGCAGGATAGATCAAATGTTCGATCCACATACTTGGAAATTGGTCTTAGGAAAAGATATCCTTATGTGAGTTCAACTTCAGGTGGAAAACCAGGACACCAATACTTGAAAGTAGAACAGCAGAGATCTGTGGATGCTGGGACAACTACAGATGGAGGAGGTGAGGATGAAAAGGTTTAGGGCAGGATTAAGCCACTGAGCTCTCAATGGAATATCTAAAAGGGAATTTTTTTAAGGTCTAGGAGCACCTCCTAAGGTGTCTTAACCATCACTCAGCAGTAGTAACTCAATATGCCTTTTCTAGATTATGCCTTGACTAAGGAAATTTTCCCTTGTGTTACTACTCTCATGAATTCTGATGACATTTCACTCTAAACTCATGATTACTCAGTCATATTTTCCTCTCTGGTTCCTACTTCTACAGACAGACTCCTTACTCATATCTTGAAGTCCTGTTCCTCTGCTACTCCATATCGTCGTCTCTTTTCTGTTTAGTCAATACCCACATGTACCTAACACTACAGACAGATCCTCCTTTTCAATTCCACTTTAGTTTTTATATTTTCTTAAAATATAAAATAGTTTTTCATAAAAACTACATAATGTTTAACCTGTCTGGTAACAGCCTATGCCTGAACATAGTAAAGATTTGTTTCTGTGCATGTCCCAATAGTCTTATCTATTGCCATTCTACATCTCTTGAATCTTCATTTTAAGTAAAAGCACATCCAGCAGATATTGCCTCAACCTTCGTCTTATTTTTTTAGTTTGGTGTAATGAGATTACAAGGCAAGGGGCTTAATTATAGAATAAAGAAAAAAGAAAAGGAAAAAAATTTGTGACTGGGAAAAATGAGATAGAAATAAGGCTTGTGGGATCTGATAGACCCACTAATACTCAATTGGCACTATCTTTTAATTACTTCCCAATAATCTCAGCAAAACAGATTGGGTTCCCTAAATCATGGGCCTATGTTGTGGAAATATTCTTTTAAGAAATGCTGCTATAACTTCAGGCAATTATATATTGTTTATGAGGGAGAAATTTCGAGTTGTATATATAGCATGGTGATTGATTGTATGTAGTATGTGCATGCTATCAGATGGATTTACTATTATTTTAGCACATTCAATTTAAACAAGTGAAGCAAATATTTTTTTCCTTTTGCTGAATATAATAGTAACAATGGCTCCATGAAGGAATATGTCCAGCAGTGTATGTTATTTTTGGCATAATATGTTGCTTTCTTCTGTATACTATGCTCTATGTAGTTGGGATTAGTGTCAACTAATACAACGGAAACAAAACAAAACAACAGTAGCCTAAACAATATGGACATTTAAATAACTCTCATGATCGTATTCTAGAGATATTTGTTCCAGGGCTTGTATAGTGGCTTCATGATATCATCAGGGGCTTGGGCTTCTATTTTGGGTTCCACAAACTTAGCAGGTGGTTTCTGAGATGCTACAGCTCCAGCCATTATGCCCACATTCCAGGATAAGAAGAAAAGGTAGCAAAGGAGGACAGAAACTGTTGGTTCATTTCCTTCCTCATTTTGAAGGAGCTCATTGACAAAATGGGTGTGTTAATATGACAATACTAAGCTCCAAGGGAGGAAAGGAAATATAGTTCTTTTAGTGGGTGGCAAGTGCCCAGTTCTGATAAATGAGGAATTGGAGTTCTGATAATGAGGAATAGGGAGAGAATGGATTTTGAGACGTAAATAAAAATCTTGTTGTAGGCCTTCCTTAAATCACTGTTTTCATTTTATATGTCACAAGTGGGAAGCTAGTGTTACGATACATTGTTATAATTTAATTTTAGAGGCATTCCCATATTGTGTAAGGACCTGGGGATTTAAATAAGATATTGCTCCTATGTATGGAGTGCTTATATGTACTAGAACAATAAAGAGATACACAATTTTGGGATGATGTGATAAACCCATTGACAGAGGTTCAACTGGCTGTCTAAGCGCTTGCTCATTAATTGATTTACTTGTATAAAAAAGCTTACAGTGATGTACATTTGAATTTTGTTTTCTTGCAAGCTACCCTTCTTTAAAAGAATAAAACTACATAAAAGTTACATTTTTGGTGTATTTATCCATCATTATTTTAAAACAGGTATTTTCAAATTGCCAAAACAAATATGATAATTTAGTTATCAAGCATGAAAAAGAAATTTAAAAAGCCACTAATTATTCCGTGCAACCAATCACAAGTAAATTTGATTTTTCAAAAATAATTTGGTACATGCATAATCAGAGAAATGGTACAGAGAACAGAAAAGGTCCCTCTAATTCTCCCAGTAAAATGTGTAGACAAACAATAGCGCATGGATAAACTCTTGTTTAAACAAAGGATAGAAGTCTTATTATTGCGGGTAGTATCCTACCTATGAATGATTTATAAAGTGGAATTTGTTTGTTTCTTCAAATTCTTTTGAGGATCAATTTGCTTCTAAATTTAATTTTATAAGAATGTAATTTTATACAGAGATGTATAGATTAATTCTTATAACGTTCTCTTGGCATTTTCAAGGTTCATTTATTATTGAGGATCATAGGTATTGTTTTTCATACCCTTGATTGAAGACATGCCTTTTCAGACCTCTCTCAGCAAGTGTCAGAGTAATTCATGTCTTAGATAATCAACAGTTATTTACAGTTTCAATTATAAATGATTAAGTGTCCTGTTCCCAAGAGTTTGTTAAACAGTGAAATAACCCCTTCATTTTAGCATTCACACTCAATAATGTGAAGATAATATTATGCAATTACTTATATTTGGCATGCTGATGTTTTCTTGGGAAAAATACTAGTTTCAACTCTTTGTGACTACACATACTTTCTTCAAGCCTTGTTAAAATATGATTTAAGGTCACAGATATCATCACAAAGATTATTATACAACACTGATACTATGTCAAGCAAGCAATCAGGATTCGACTTATCAGAGAGTTTAACATGAACACCTCTTGTTACTTACTTATATCCAAACTGGAGTAAATATTGTGACTAGAAGTTTTTTCCTGCATGTGTTACCATTTAAAAGAGAGTCATGATTCCAAAAAGTGAAGACATTCACAGTGTAGCTTTTGTTATTCAAATATTCTGTCTATTTTGGAAATCAGAAAAAATGGAAAGTAGAAGAAAAATTGTATATACACCACGACAGTTTCTTTTTTCTAAAGTAAGGTGTTTTAGACTATTTTATAAAATAATCAAAGTACTAAATTATGAAAATTATAAAAAGAATAGAAAATTGGAAAAATTCATAGTCTTATTAATAATTAAATATTTATTTTATTTTATTTTATTTTATTTTATTTTATTTTTTGAGATGGAGTTTCACTCTTGTTGCCCAGGCTGGAGCACAATGGTATGATCTTGGTTCACTGCAACCTCCACTTCCCAGGTTCAAGAGATTCTCCTGCCTCAGCCTCCTAAATAGCTGGGATTACAGGCATGCAACACCACACCTGACTAATTTTGTATTTTTAGTGGAGATGGAGTTCACCATGTTGGCCAGGCTAGTTTTGAACTCCTGATCTCAGGTGATCCACATGCCTTGGCCTCCCAAAGTGCTGGGATTACAGACATTAGCTGCCATGCCTGGTCAATAATTATTTAAAATATGAATCTTAAAATGTAATTCTTGATTTAAGAATAAAATTCCTTTTTGTTTCTTGAATTAATAATTTTTCTGCCACTAACACATTATAATGATTATTTTCCTTTTTTAAAAAAACTTTTATATAAAAAAAAATATAGACTAAAGTAAACAAAAAATATGTGAATTATTATGAAGTAAATATGCCTGGGTATCTGCACTGAGGTCAAGAAATAGAACATTATCAACACTCAGAAGACAGCCTCATGAGTCACCAAATCAGTATTCTCTCCCTTTGTCCAAGAGATAACCAGAGTTCTGACTTCTCAGATTGTAATATAATTTTGTCTATGTTTAAATTGTATGTTAACATAATCCTATAGTACTCTTTGTGTCTGGGTTCCTTGCCTCAATATTACCTGTAGGAGATTAACCCATGTTGTTCTGATGTACCCAGAGGCCATTCATTTTCACTGCTTTATAGTAACCCAATGTATTACTAAAACAATCAGTGAAAATTCTAGGCCATTTTCTTTTCAAGTATTACTTCTGCCCTATGATCTCTCTTTTCTCCAATTGTACATATAATAGACCTTTTTACTTCTTTACTATATCCTGTATGTTTTCTATACTCTTTTCTAGATGTTCTATTCATTTGTCCCTTCATGCTTTAGGTTGCTTATTTTCTTTTCTTTTATCTTCTAGTTTACTAATTCTTTCTTTAGTCATGTCTAATTTGCTGTTGCAAATCTATCCATTAAGTTTTCTTTTTTGACTAGTGTACCTTTTAGAGTTCCTAAATTTTTTTTGTAGTGTTTAGTTTTCTGACAAAATTCTTAATCCTATCTTTTATTTTTTTTTGAGCTTAGACAGCATATTTCTTTTGAATTTTTTTTCTTACATGGATTCTCTCAGAATCTGTTTCTACTATTTATCGCTTATTTTGTTTTTGATCAATTTAGCGTATCACTTTATGTATTTATTTATAATTGAGTGTTGTATATTAGCTATTAAGATTAGTAGAAATAGTTTGAGGCTTAAGGTACACAGATTGATGAGTAAATAAATAAATGTATGTGTAATGTTGTTTACCTGCACACAAATGATTAATACACAGATAAAATACTAGTTTAGGAGCCAAGTAAATCAGCCGGCAATAATAAGATCAGCAGCTTAACATGTGAAAAACTCAGGTTAGTGTAAAATTGTATTATATTCGATATAGAAGAAAAGTCTTACAAGTAAACCATAAATATGTGAGAGTATATAGAAAACGATATGTGAATCAGCATTGTATTCTATGACAAAACTTTCAAACAAACTAAAACGTTTATTAAGTGAGAAATGTTAAAGAAATTATAATATAGTTACTATCCAATATAAAGAATATCATGCAGCTGGTAATCATATTGATATGCACAAGACATTAGTACAGGAAAATAAAAACAAGACAAAGACAAATTTGTATAGCCAAAAAAAAAAAAATACCGACACTTTTGTGAAAACAAAAACACATTCTAATTCTCAGAAATTTATTTTTTTTTTCTGTTTGTATTAATAGAGGAAAAAGTTAGGAAGAACATGTACCAAGCTATAAGTATTAGGTATCTTAAAGGCGAGAAAGGAAGGCTAGGATAAGATTGGTTATTTTTTTCTTTACCATACTTATGTCATTCTATGTTAAAATAAGCATGTATTGCTTTTGTAATTTGAAAGAAAGTTCTAATAAAGCATAGCAAAAATAAACACAACAAATAGGACAGCAAAATTTCCTATTATTTAAAGATTTTGTAATGGTAGTTTTCTCTTATAAGGGTAAAATTATTCAAATTGTCAGCCATATTCAATAATTATGGTTGAATTATTATGTAATATAATTCAAATTATTTTTCTTAAAAACAAGCACTTATATTTTTATCATGTCAAAAATAATTATTTTATTTCTGTCTTTTGAAGGCTTGCAAATAAATCAGACTAATCTTAATTGTGTTCCTTAGAATCATGAGTAAAAATATCGTTTTATTAACCTTTCCATGAAATTTTATTAGAATCCTCTCAAATGACTCCATCTGATTTGATTGTACAACTTTTATTTATAATGTACCACTCTTTTATGTTTAAAAAGAAAATGTTAGTCTCCAATCTTTCACTGTAAGTACTATGAGAACAGTTGGGCAGAGAGAACCCAAGAAGTATTGAGTGAATAATTAGAATACTTAACTAAAATGGCACAGATCAGTTTTCTTCTTAAATGTATAATACCCAAATAGAGGCATAAAAGAAATAATTGTTCCAAAGAATAGAGGATGTGGTAAGGGTAAAACAACATTAAACAAGTTGCATGTTCTATGGATACAGTATCACTTCTTTTATACTGTTTTAGAAACTGAATTTGTTGATTTACTTTTGGAATGTGTGGCATGAAATTTCTGAGAAGTTAATTCCCAAATTCAATTATTTTTCTCAATTCCAATTTATTTAATATTGTTTGCAAAGTTGAATACTTTTATATTCCCATGTCTGGTGTGTTAGTTATCTATGGCTTCTGTAACAAATTCTCACACTTGGTAACTTAACATAATTTGATCATTTTACAGTTCTAGAGGTCAGAAGTCCAAAACAGTCCCTCTGGGATAAAGTCAAGGTGTTGGCAGGGTTATATTCTTTTCTGGAGACTCTAGGAGATAATGCGTTTTCTTTCCTTTTCCAGATTCTAAAGGCTGCCCATATTCCTTGGCTCTTGGCTTCCTTCCAGCTTCAAATCCAGCAATGGCCATTCAAGTCCATTTCACAATGTATCATTCTGACACTGAGTTTTGCCTTCATTTTCCACGTTTAAGGACCCTTGTGGTTAATTGGGCCTATCTAGGCAATCCAGGAAAATCTCCATATTTTAAAGTCAGCTAATTATCTATCTGATTGGCAACCTTAATTCCATCTGTACATCTGATTGCCTTATACCAAGTAATCTAACATATTCACAGGTTCTTAGGATTAGGCTGCCGAATCTGTTAGGGATCATTACTCTGTCTACCACATCGTTTTGTTGCATAAGAATGAAATAAATTAGGAAGAATCAAAGATAATCTTTTAAGAAAAATCAGTCTCTCAATCATCATGTTATATATTATTGTTTTTAATTTCACCTTCAAGGAGGAAAAATGTGGAGGTCTACTTTGAGATACAGGATTTTTAAACATTTTCTTTGAAATTTGGATATCCAAAAATTCACATAGTCCCAAATTCTGGAATTTTTCATTTTACTAATTATTCCTGGATTACTGCACCTTTTAAAATAATTTATATTATAAAAATAGATCAATTTCTTTTACTGTTTATGCTTTAAAAGTAGATATGTTTGTCATTTAATAAAAGAGTGATTTAATTTGAAATTAATATATACTTTTGCTGAAGTACATTTTGGTGACAGAAAAAATTGTTACAGACTCATGTCTCTGAGACCAGAGTATTGCTTATCTTCTCATTTAATCACTGGTTACTTTTGCAGCAAGATTATTGAGTTAGCTAAGGCATGGCTCCTTAGGCAAAAATACAAGCATGATTTAGAGGTCAACACTTCTAAAAATGACTGTGTACTCTCAAAGAAGGAAATGTCAAGTCCCCCAAATTTCTGTCTTGCAAGAAATAAATAGATAAAAATCTTCATTCCCTTCTACTTATTTAATTTAATAATGAAAATATTGTGCTTGGATACCATTTATACTCTCCAGAGTTCCTAGCAAACTTGTTTATGCTAACTTTGGGGACAAAGAAAGAACAAAGGGAAATGTCCACTAAACTAGTAGATCCTGAATGCGTTATCGCTATTCTTAAATTAATGTGTCTTGTTTTCACTTTCATAATTTGCAAAAGAGAGAGAGTAATGACATTTGCCTCAAGCTATTTTCTAGCTCCAAACTTTTACAATTTAAAAATCTGTTTTTTTGAAGGCCAAATTCTACTTAGTATCAAGAAATTGACAATTATAGTCACAGTAATCTAGATAATTCTTCTCATTATTGACTATATCATATTTAATAATTATCAATGAGAATAACCACGATTTTCTTGAAAATGAGTTTTTATGAGCTATTCTTTGCTAAGTAAGAAAATTGGAAGTACACAAGATATTACTTAACACCTGTCTTGAGGGATGATCTTCTTGCAATTTCATGAAAAGCAACAAGCTTTTGCACTGGAGCTTTTCAAACATGGGGTCATGGATGAGGAATCTCTGCTCCATCAGTTTCCTTGGCACATCAGGAGAAGTGTACCTCTCTTACCATGTGTTACTTCCTGGGCCTTTGGACCACAGGGCTCCATATTCACTGACATACTTGTTGTTTTCCCCCAAGATTTCAAATGCTACTCTTTCTGTAGGTCTTAGAAATTCATTTTGCTTTCTTTCCTCTATAAAATTGCCATGACTCACTGTGTACCTAGAGGATCCTTCCTTCACAAATCTGTCTAATAAGTGGAATGCAATCATTCCTCATAGGAATCATTTACTTATTCACTCATTTATTTTCTTGTTCAACTTACAACCTACTTCTTTACATTCTTTTGAGTAACTTGCTCTCTCACTATGCTCTAGTTCAACAGACTTCTGTTCAGTACCTCAGACATACCAAGATCTTTTTCACCTAGAAATGATCGCATGCACTGTCCCATCAGTCTGGACTGCTCTTCTCTTCTGCATTCTGCTGTTCAAGGCTGGCTCCTTCTCATCTTAAATGCCGCATTCTCAGTGAGGGCTTCTCTAAGCATCCTAAGCAGACCAGTTTATCTCTTTGCCTGACCCAAGTTAGGCTTTCTGTATCATTTTTAACTTTCTGGTAGAACCCTCTCAGTTCATGGGCAGAAGACCTACCAAGTTGGTATAGAATACTTAAGCACTCATTCAAGGACACAGGGTCCATCTGTCTGATTTAATCCCAAGCCTCTGAAGTCATCACATGAACAATGTTCCAAGAAGTCATTGTCTGTTCCCTTAAAGCCCTGGCAGGGATCTTCATGATTGTTCATAGTTTGGTCTTTTCTCCCTTTCTCTCTTCAGTGACTTTGACCTCTCTATCCTTTTCCAAAATTAACTTCATTAGCTTTAGAAAAATGGTAGATGTCTTAGTCAGCTTGTGTTTCCATAACAACGTACCATAGACTGGGTGGCTTAAACAACAGACATTTATTTCTCATCATTCTGTAGGCTAGAAAGTCCAAGATACAGGTGTTGGCAGATTTGGTTCTTGGTCAGGGCCCTCTTCCTGGCTTGCAGGTGGCTGCCTTCTGACTATGTCCTCATGCAATAAAAACAGGAAATTGGCTGTCTCTTTCTCTTCTTATGAGGATACTAATATCACAGGGCTTCATCCTCATGACCTCATCTAATTCTGGTAACCTCTCAAAAGCCTCAATTTCTAATACCATTACATTGGGCATTAAGACTTCAACATATGAAGTTTGGGGAGACACAAACAATATTAGTCCATTTTGTGCAGCTATAACAGAATCACACAGACTGGGTAATTTATAATGAACAGAAAAGCATTGGCTCACAGTTCCAAGGCAGAAAAGGCCATCTTGCTGCATCATCCCACAGAGGATGGTGAGAAGGTAAGAAAGGATGAGAGAGAACAAGAGAGAGAGAGAAGGAGAGGGAGAGAAGACTGAACTCCCATCTTTATAACAAATCCACTCTTGCAATAACAATATTAATTCATTCATGAAGACACAGCCCTCATGGTCTAATTACCTCTCAGTAGGCCTCGCCTCATTGTTGCATTGGGGATTAAGTTTCCAACACACTTTTGAAAGATGTATTCAAACCATAGTACATTTAGTGTGTAACAGTAGGCTTCCTTTGTTATTCTAGCAGCTTGTGCCTGCCTTCCAAGATGTTAACTGTGGCCACAACAATGACTTTTGTCAATTGAACCTGGTTACCAATTCTGCTGTCTTTAATCACTTTTGACATCCTTTTGGAGAAAAGTTTATAACCATGACATATACATGGAGAATTTATTTTCCTTTCCTTCTGATGTATCTTTAAATATTTTATTCCTACAGCTCTCTCATGATATTTCTTATATCTTTTCATGTAGAGGCATTTTTGGCACATGACAGTCCCTAGGACGTAGAGGAAAAGATACTTTATTTTTCATATATATCATCTGTCTGTCTTCTAAGCATCTCAGTGACCTATTCTAATCAAGGCTGAAAAGTGTCTCCCTGGGACAGGTCCAGAATTCATTGTATTTTTATGCCTTCTGAGTTTCCCCAAGTAGCTGGATAGCATACATACATTGTTCTGCCCATTCTATTAGGTGAGTCTGCTTCTTTTATGTCATCCCCAAACACTTTAAGGAAGGAATGTCAGAATGTAAGAGTTTGGCCACTCTTCTATAGTTTTTTTTATTTTATTTCTATAGGAAGAGGCTCAAATTTTAAAGAAAAATCAGTGTCTGACTTTGTATTTAAATGTCACTTTCTAGACTTCCCTCTTTCACAAGAGCTCCCTGGAAACTGCAGAGGAATCACCATCTTCAGCAAGCTTTATCAAATATGCATTTATGAGATCCCCACTTTAAACATCCAGCTAAGCACTTTTATGTCTGCACAGGGGCTTTAAAGAAGAGGCTGGAAAGTTCTCACTTTCAGCACCATCTCAGCTGTCTCTATTTCACAAATCTGCACTAATGTGTGATAATCCACATCAAAACTTTTGCATTTGTCCTCAAAGAATGTCACCACTATTATTCTAAAATGCTCTTTGCGTCTATTTCTAGGAATGGTAATGATGACTCTGTATGGACATAGATAAGATTAATAACAATGCAGAGTTGAATTCAATTATTAAGCTCTGGATATTTAATTGTCTTATTGAGAAAATCTGAAATTAGAGGGGCATAAAAACATGAAATTGTTTTACTTTTTTTCTCCTTGTCAACGTTTAATGAGATTTATGGGAAACTTAAAACTTTCCTGTCACTTTTGTATTAAAAAAAAGTCCAGTCTGGCCTACGTTAGTTTAGAATTTCAGCTTCTTTCTTTCTTTCTTTCTTTCTTTCTTTCTTTCTTTCTTTTTTTTTAATCTAAAACTCTTTTTAGTTTCATTTTTTTAGAGGGGGTCTTGCTCTGTCATCCAGGCTGCAGTGCAGTGGTGCAGTCATGGTTCACTGTAGCCTCAACCTCCTGGGCTCAAGAAATCTTTCTGCTTCAGCCTCCCAAGTAGCTGGAACTACAGGCATATGCCACCATAACCAGCTAATTTGTTTCTTTGTAGAGATGGGGTCTTGCTGTATTCTCCATGCTGGTCTCAAACTCCTGGTCTTAAGCAATTTTCCTGCCTCAGCCTCCCAAAGGGCTGGGACTAGGCATGAGTGACCACGCCTGGCCTCTTGTCTAAAACTCTTATCCTCCCCTCACTGATGAACCTTAAATTGTTTGTGGAGGTAGAGATGCTCTTTGATTTATCAAAATAACAACAACAAAAAATAAATAAATAAATAAATAAAAATAAAAATTTCCCAGTTAAGTTTGAATTTCAGATAAACAGCATTTTTTTAGTATAAATATATTCCAAGTAGTGCCCATAACATACTTAAAATTTTTTTGTTTGTGTATCTGAAATTCAAATTTAATGGACCATCTCGTATTTCCTTTGGTAACCAATTCTATTTCTATAGACTCTGGATCCTCCAGGGTCTTTGGTGGGTGGTGGTAGAAAGACATGAGTACCTTTTGTGTAACTGAGCACATGATTATAAGCGATTCCTTCTTGATTGTTTCTCAGGGTTTTGCTGTGTTTACCTTAGTCAGCGATTTACTACGAATATTTCAGTCCCAGGCTTCTGTTTGCGGGGAAACTTAAATACTTGATGAATCAGAGTAAACTTCAGGATAACTGGGACCAGGATTTCTGGGGCAGTCTCTTTTTCTTATGTGAAAACCTTCAGAGATGTCCTTTAAAATAATATTGGCCGATATTGTTAAGAAAGCTATACATTCACACGTTAATATGAATTTCATTTTAAATGAAGACAATAATCTGAAGGCCTCAGATAAAAATCTGTATCTCTTCACTCTGTCAAATGATGGGTAGAATACCAAAGTCACAAAGACAATTTTCTGAGTCCAGGAATAAAATATTCTTCATCACATTGATTTCTGCTGCTGCTTATTTTGCACTTCGGAAATTATAATTTAAATAGTTATCACATGAACAGATATATACAGATGTGTGCTATATATATAAAATGCATATAAAATATCTCTATTTTTTGAGGTAGTTTAACAAATACAAACAAAGACAAAGACAATATCATGTCTCTACCAACAGTGAATGGCCTTTCCCTATAACTGGATATGCTGGTGTTCAGATATTTAAAATAAGGATTAATGTCAGATTGTTACTACTTCAGCTGGGATTTGAAATACAGATGCATATGAGATGGATTCTTTATGACCTACTGATTGGGTTAAGCTCAGATGGTTTTTTTGGTATTGTTATTGTTGCCATGGGAAGGGTACAAAAGACAATGGTAAGATGAAATCAGGTAGATAAATTGATATGCAGATGATGCTCAGGCCTTGTAATAATAACTAAGTACCTACGATGTAGAGTTGTTTCAACTAAATAAGGTTGACTATATTAAAACACTTTGGAGAATGTAAACTACTATAGCCAAACATAATTATTTCATGTTTTACAATTCTGTTTCTCTCTATTTAAATATAAATATTGACCTAATAATCTGTGCATGGCAGGAATTCTTATTTTAAAAATTTGCAAATATTTAAGGGGACTTTTTAAAAAAGCTCTTGGAAGTCTTATGGTTCTAATTATGCCCATTGGACAGAATAAAGTTTTCTAAAAATAATTTTCTTTGGAGCAATGCAGATTTTAGTGAATAATATGTTTAAAGACTTTTTATTGAGAAAAAGTATCACAAAGGTAAATAGAGACATATTCTTTGGCAGCCTTATATAAATATAGGGGAATAAAGTGCAAGATAAAAATCGGCTTAAACACAGAATTAGCTTGGCTTTTATCTTTCTTTTCCCTATTCTTTCCTTCCTAATTGTTATAATATTGACAATGTTATTTTTCCATAAATTTATATTAAAACTTTTTTCCCCATGTAATAGAGAAAATGGTTACAGATGTTTGTAGTTTCCTATTACTTATCTCTCCAAACCTTACCTTGATAGTGTGAATAAATTTCACATAATTAATTTCAGAATAAAATGGAAAAAAACATAATTTCTGGTCATGTTTATGCCTGTTTGTGGTTTGTAACCCCATACGTTGTCAAACTTTGTGTTCAGTTTACAGATTTTGAACCAAAATAAAAAATTACACATAATGTATGATTTTTAGTTGTGTGACTTATAATTTATATACATTAAAGTGTTGGTGAATATGTATATAAATATATAATAATTAAATATATATGTGTGTGTATATGTACATTTTAAAAACGTAGAACCATTAAAGACTGCATTTCTGTTTTACTATTTCACGATGTGATATCTCAGTGGTTACAGTAAGATGTAGTTTATAGACAAGGTATTTTATATATAAGATTATTTGAATTGTGAAGAAATAATCCCTTTGTTGAAAAAAATTGAGGTCTCACACCTGTGAATACTTTGTAAACCATAAAAAAACAAAACATCCAAAATTGATCTGACAGTTGAAGATCAAGTATACATATCAAACTAAAAAACAGACACAGCATCTGATTTTTCATTTTGGCAAGACATCGCTCATATTTCAGTTTATGTCTCTTCTAATTGATTCAGCAGGCCTGACATTGAACTGCACATAATAGAACCAGTTTGATGAGGTGCAACCTATTCTAAGGTTACCAGGTAACTTAAAAAAAAATTACACATATGTTTCTAAGTCTAGGGCTTCAAAATTGGACACAGTTACTTGCAAATATATTTGAAAATAATATTTTTAATTAAATAAGTTTAATTGCTGTGCACTTTTAAGAGTTATTCTGCTGAAAAGGGTGTCCTTTGGAATAAATAGCATACTAGAGAGAATCAAAGTATTTTCATATTAGAAAATATTGTATTATCATAGTGCAGCAGATTTTTGCATTTCATTAATGAAACAAAAGTTTGTTTACTTTAAAATAGAGAGATAAGCTAGATAATTGTGTAATTTCCTTACTAGCTTTAAAAGTCTGTAAGTAAATAATAAAGGTCTCTATCATTAAAAAATAAAACAGTAAAGCCAAATGGAGATTTTCCTCTTATACTCTGCTACTTGGATCTTTGCACTGCCTTTTCCTTTCAGATGATGTTTTCCTTAATATATTCTAACAGGAATAATCAAGCTTTTGTGAAGCAAAGAACTGAGTGATGAGATAAATAAGGACAAATCCAGAAAGGTAGCCAATGTATTTTTAGCCATACCATTTTTGTTCATTTTACTTTGAAAATGGATTTATTTGTATGTTGCTAGCAAATTCCTTAGCAAGACAACCTCTGAATCTATTTCAAAGTTGTTGGAAGGGAGGAGCAAAGAATAATCTGATTTCCATTCTTTCTGATATTTTCCCTTCCATTATAAAAAGCCACTTGAAAAAAAAATGTTTAAAAGCTCTGATTTTTGACAGCCACTGCAGAAAGTAGCTACCATTTCTGCACCTCACATAGCTGTCAGACGTGAGAACCCAGGAGCATCTACTTGAAGAAATCTCTCGTGTTATCTAAAATGAATTATTTCTAATAAGTCATTATTTGCCTCTGGCATCCTGGTCTTCAGTGTTGAATGTCTCTCCTGTCTGAATATGTTTTCTACAACTATTGATAATCAGAGCTGATGTGGACAGAGATCACTATGAAGAAATATAGTCTTTATAAAAACCGTGCCAATGTTTATGCTTGGAAAATGGGTGTGATTTACTAAGATGATATGTTTGTGTTTGCTTTTTGATACAGCTCCTTATTCATGTAGCATTTGTAAGTTGAGAGTAGAAAGAGGTTTGGAAGCAAAGAAGAGAGGGAGAAATTGGCAAGAATATTTGCATCCTAATAATGGAACAAACTATCCTAAAATACCACCATCCTTACCTCTCCCTTTCTGAAAACATATTTAATTTTTATAATTACTTTAATAAACTAGTTTTTGTTTGTTTGTTTGTTTGTTTGTTTTTTAAGACAGAATCTCACTCTGTCACCAGGCTGGAGTGCAGTGGTGCAATCTTGGCTCACTGCAACCTCTGCCTCCTGGATTCAAGTGATTCCCCTGCCTCAGCCTCCCAAGTAGCTGATACTACAGGCACACACCACTGTGCCCAGCTAATTTTTTGTATTTTAGTAGAGACGGAGTATCACCATGTTGGCCAGGATGGTCTCGATCTCCTGACCTCTGGATCCACCTGCCTTGGCCTCCCAAAGTGCTGGGATTACAGTTGTGAGCCACCGTGCCCTGAACTAGTTAATTTTTTAAAAGGACCCAATTGAAAATGTATGTGAAATATTTGTATTTTATCAGCTTTTCTCTGAAAGCTTTCTTAATAGAGAAATTATTTTCTTATAATGACCAAGGCAATATTTATTATACAAACATTCTAAGTAGAATAAATTATAAAACTGCTCAGATTAGCACAGCTTATAATTTTATAACTCCATCAGCAGTGTAGCACCATAGTATGGATTTTCAATAGTGAAGTATGAATGCCATAGATATTTAATATAGAATATAATGACTAAATAAAATTATTTTTATGAATAATAATTTCTAATCATTAAAAAATTGTATGGAATATTTAGACATTTTTGGTAGAATTTAGAAACAAGTCAGAATTGTGTCAGTCCATCTATTTTGCAGATGAGAAAATTGAGACAGATAAGATAAATCATTTGTTTATTGTCGCATTAATACCCGGTACAGAATAAACATGGAGGACTATTCTTAATTTATCAGACTCACTCCCAAGTGTAAGAATGCTTTTAGAATACAGGACTGTCATGTGAATAGGTACACATGTAAATCTCATATCAGAAAAATTTTACTTAGCTTCATACTGAAAAAACTGTGTAATATTTCATAGTTACTCTGATGTAACATAAATAAAATATCTTGTGTTTCTAATAAAGGTTTTGATTCATGGCACAATACTTTCTAAATACCAAGGTGATTTATTATTTGAACACTGTGGGTTCTTCGTGTAATTGTATACTCTACTTCAGTTCTTAGACATACGGCATATGCTTTATCAATGAAAAGAAGCTATGTTTTGCTTTTGAGCTTCAGACCTATTAAATGGAGGAAAAGAAGTAGTTTGAATATTTGGAATATACATCACAATAGTGCAATATTTTGTATATTAAAAAATCTGAATTTCATAATCAAGTTTTTCTTATAGTTTTGTTTGATCATTGATGATGTATTATCATTCTTTGGGACATGCTGACAAAGGTGCAGTCTTCTTGATGTAGACATCCTTAGAAGTTTACAATTTATAATACATTGGGACTTTGTAGGGAACAATAACAGAGACTTCAGATAAAGTTGCTACTTCCTAAGAATCCAAAAGAGAGAATAACAGATGCATTCCTAAGCATACTTCTCTATACAAAGAAAAGAAATGAAGAATATTAAGAGGTCAGGTTGTATAAAGATAAGTTAGAAGTTGAAAAGAGATGAAGTCAATCTGAAAAAGCTTCAGAATAGGTAGACCTGAAACAAACATTTAGACATAAGATATAATATGCTTTCCTGGAAACTGTTCCAGAAGTAGCACTGGGATTTAAAGGTCACTTTGAAGCAAGGAAAGCATATTTCTAGAGAGGGTATAAAGCAGAGGTTAGTGAGAAATGAGATTGAGGGAATAGAACTGTGTAGGAAGGGAATTAGACATTAAAGAGATATGTATGCACATGACTTCTAATTGCATACTATTCATGCTGTATGAAACACAGAATTGCAGAAAAAAGCATGACCCTTGAAGCTCAGCTCAATAATTTTAAAGTTCTCTCTAATTTTAAAACATGGGAAATAATTCTACTTGCCAAATGTTTAGCACTTATTAAATCCATATTTTGTGCCAGGAACCAAGCACTTTACATATATAAATTCATTAGACATCAGGATAACCTATCGGAGTAAGTTTTAATGCTTTTGTTTTGAGGATTAAATGGACAAATAAATGCCAAGAGCTTAAGTGAACTCCAAAAGTTAGTAATTAGGAAGATCGTAATGAAATGCTCTTCAAATGAAAATAAACTAAGTTTAATCAAGATCTAGTTATACCATTGTTGGTAGTGATATCACCAATGTCAAGAGAGTAAATGAACAGCTGAAGCTGTTTGTTAATTCAAGCTTTATTTTAGTGTCTGGAGATCAGAATGAATCATTTTGTAAATGTTCTGATGCTTCACATTTGTAGGTCAACTATGTTTATTTGCTCATTGACTTTCAGGAGGTACCTGTTTTCACTGCGCATAGATATGCCTTGAGAATGAGTTTTTAATGAACACATTTTTGGTTTTGGCTGCCCGTTTCTGTTTAAAATAAATGCAGTATGACAACATCCACTGAGTGTAGCAAAACTTCAGATTCCGGCTGAACTTAGTTAAATTTCTACCCCTTGTCTCCAGCAGTTTTGAATGTCTTTCTCACATGCCAAGGGTTACCAAAAATTTCAGCCTTCTTAACAGAGCTTTGTAGAAATAGTTGGACCCCAAGTTTCTTCAACATGTTGGAGCAGGCACTTCTTCCAAGAAACTAGAAGTTAATGACTTTAGCTAAAGTTCAAACTTGCCTTCAGGTCTCCCTCCCTGATCTGTGACGTAGAGCAATTAGAGTTAAATCAGATTGGTATATTGATGGCTATAACATGCAAAACTGGTGCCTGTAACAATTGCAACTAAAGAAAAGAGCAAAAGACACCTCCTGATTATTCACCCTAGGTCATGATGTAACAGAACTGTATTTCTTATTAGATTTTGTGAGTTTTGATTTAAATATAACGTAACCTTAAAAGTTTTAGCTTCTCCTAGTTTTCAAGTATTTTATTTGTATATTTTAATTGTCATTAAAAATAATTTTTAATCACCAAAGCAATATGAAGTATACGATGAAGTCATATGTCAAGCAGGCATGTGATCACTATTCTCAAGAACCTATGACTGGGTAAACATTAAAGGTATATTTTCAATACATATATTTTTTAGAAAGAATAAAATAACACAAGTCCTCAACTACAAAATACTCTTGAATATAATTGGGAATTATTTAGGCAATACATTCACCTCAACCTGGTGGTATTTTGTCTGTTATGATTAGGTTGCAATTTTTAGACCTAATTGTTAAAGATAATAAGGTAAACTGAAGAGCACATTGTAAAAGTGAGGAGCTGAGCTCTGATGCTTTTCAGATAGGCAAAAAATAAAAAGATGAGAATAAAATTTGAAAAATATTTGTGAGACTAAAATAATGATTGCAATAAAAATGCAGGAATAAAATATAGACTGTGTTCCTGTAAACTGGTAAACCTCCTTGGCTGAGCTCCAGGTAATGTCCTTTCTGTGTGAGCATTTGTTGTTTAGGAAGATGCAATATGCACATTGAGATGTCAGAAAAACGAGCCCCTCTAGAATCTGTTGACAGCAATTCAACTCTAACTCTGAGAGCACATATGCGATCTGATGTTACTCATCTGGAAGACTTCTTTTTTTCATACTCAGGATGTTTTCTCCATTTTTATTTTTAATTTATTTCTTACTACAGAGAATTTGTATTGACTAGTTTTTTTCCTCCCTTCTTTTGTTTTTAATGTTTATTTCTTTTGAGCATGGCTCTCTGCTCTATTACTTAGTCAGCTTTATAAATCACATTCTTCTCTGATCTGACTTAAATCTCATATGAATATCCTGATTATTCTTATGCCATCCTTTATCGGCAGAGGTGATGACTGTCTTCTACAACAACACAGAGGATGTTTTGTTGCAAAGTTACATTTAGAATTCACACACAGTATAAGAAACATACAAAGAAAGGATTTATCTTTATTGGAATTTGTACAGAGTAGAAATACGTTTATATATATTTCAACTACTAATTTTTCTCTGGGATCCCAGAAAGTAATGCAGTTTTAGGTTTCAAGACTTTAAAAATGGTGTCATATTTTCCACAGTTGAAGAGGTAATATAACGAAATGCTGAGAACATAGACGTTGGAGAGAGACATCTTTAAGTCCAAGTCACTTCTCATGGGACTTACTAGCCATCTTCAGATTTCCTTAAACTCGTTGAGACTCTGTTCCCTCATCAGTAAAATAGGGATTGTAGTGTATACATCCCAGGATGACCATGAACATTAAATGGAATCATGTGTGATTAGAAGAGGAAAACATCAACAGTGGAAGATGACTATTATGGAGAGGGGGAAATTTTATCAAATGACAATAAGGAGTTTGGAGCGCTTACCGTTATATCGTATCTTCCAGTCATACATTTATGTAAAGTAAGTGAGCCAGGGATGTGGGAAAATTATTAGAAAGGAAGCCCCATCAACGACCTGGTCCTGACAATGGAGAACAGTAGAGGGGGGCATGCTGTTCAAAGGATGGGAGAAGAGGTTTACAGTGAATGAGGGACCCTGGTCTGGCTCTCCTTCATTTGAAAGAAAATGAAAGCATCAGTTTAAACAAAGGCACCAGAATTTCTTATATCTGCGTGGCAGCATTCTAGGCAAAGGTGATACAGTAGGTACAAAAGAGACAAAATTTCCTGATTTCTTAGAGTTTATAAATGGGTGGGAAAAACAGGCAATAGATTAAAAAAAAATCCCAGTTAATAGATTTTTAAAAGCAGGTAATTTATAACATATGATAGAAAGGGAATAAGTGTTCTAGAGAAAAATCATCCAGAAAGTAATTGAGAATGTCGTGAGGAGCAAAGGGCTGTTTTATCCCGGATGAGCAGGCTTCATTGTTCATGATTTCAAAGAGGTAGGGAGCCAATCGATATCTGGGACTAGAATGTTCCAAACAGAGGGAAGAGCAAGGGTAAATGCATTTAGGCAGGAAGAAAAATGATATTCCCCCAAGAACAGCACAAAAGATACTATGGGGAGTGGACTGAGGAGTGGGGAAGAACAGCGCTCTCAAAGAACTGGGGGACCTCGCAGGCCATTGCAAGGCCTTCTGCTTTCACTTAGCTTGAGTGAGCCTCAGGTAGCTTGGTAAGCCAGAGGAGGGACCTAGGAAGACTTACTTTAGAGCAACATTCACTCTGGCTTCTATGTTGCAAGTTCTCAGTGATCTGTAAAGGAGATTAGGAAGATAGTTTAACATCTTAACATGTGAAATGGTAGAATAAATGGTAAGAATAGTAACGTGTATTTATTCAAAGTTTTACTATATACCAAGTATAAATCTATCTTGTATGGATTTAACATTATATAATCTCATTTAATTCCTCCAATAATATGAGATATAGTACATATATTATCCTTGTCTTATAGGTAGGAAAAAGAATTTACGGAGTTAAAGAACTTTTCTAAGATCACAGAGCTAGTGAGTCACATTGAGAAGATCTGATTCTAGAGTTCAGATTGTAATATGTCTTCCCCCATAGGACATTCGATGAGAGCTAAATATTTTATACCCATATGTGTATATGGATTTTTAAAAATTCAGTTGTTTCCACTGTGCAGCTTAATTATTAGTGTTTAATAAAATTCATTGCCTTTTGTATTAATGATTACAAGTGAATGAAAATATCTTCACAGATCCACATACTGTATTTTGTAGCAGGGACTAAAGATCAACAAACAGTTTTCTGTAAATCATATCAAATATTACTTAAATTAGCAAATGGATTATCAGCTATGGGAGAGTATTTAAAACATGATTCATAAATATATGCTCTGTATATTTTTACAGTGTTTAGTTGGTACAATGAATGGTAAATATGATTTTTTAATGTGCACTGTATCCCTTTTTTCATTTTGATTCATGGTTTGGAATCCTGATTAAGTCTCTTCAGGAAAACAGCAGATTTTAGCATAGATTAGTGCGAATAGATATTTGCTTTAAATCTAAACTCTCTTTGAAATGTCTTCTGCTTGTGTTCCACTGACATGTTTAAAGTTCAAAGTGCAGTGATTGTTTTCAAAACTAAACATTCTTCAAGAGCCCTAAAAGACTAGTTTAAATTTTTAGTGGAGATATGCACATAATAACAAATCACTTTAAATAAGTAGAAGACACATCTCACTTCACATTTCATGTAGAGAGGCTCATCTTAGCTTATTATAGGCCCAATAACGTCATCCTAAAGAGATCCATATCCTAATCCCTGAAACCTGTGAGCATGTTACCTGATATTGGAAAAACAACTTTGCAGATGTGGTCAAATTAAAAGTATTGAGATGGAGAGATTATCCTGGATTATCTGGGTGGGCTCAGTGTAATCACAAGGGTCCTTGGAAGAGAGAGGCAGAAGATCAGAGAGGGAGAGAAATAGGAGATCCACGCTTCTGTTGTCTCTTCTTGCAAAAATAGTCAAAGCTATTTTACTCAGCTTTTCCAGTTAGGCACTGGACTGAGTAATTTATGTTCTTTATGTTATGTATTTCTCAGAGCCTTATGAGATGTGTTAGCTCCACATTATAGATAAGAAGACCTGGGCTAGGTGAGTGTGTGTGTTTATGAGACCCTGGCTCCTGAGGGTGATGAAGGGTCCAGGTCTCACAAGAGAGATGCAGTCATGATAGGGCTCTAGTCCCAGGAGAAAAGAATGTATGGAGAAACTGAGGCAGAAATTATTAACATGGACTAGGCTAGCATGTGGTGGGCTTGGAACAGCAGTAACAGGCTAGGTATGTGGGTGAGCACGAGTATCTCAGGCCCTGACCATTGGGGGAATGGTGACAAGGCTTTCTAATCATAGCTCCTCATTGAATGAGGCTATTTACTACCTTCTCTCATCATCACCCTGGTTTAGGGCTTGAGAGAAATAAACCCTCTGATGATGGTGAATCAAGAAATAGGGGGAGGAGTTAAGAAGATGCCACAAGGCTACAAACAAAAGGATAAGTTGTCAGTTTTCAGCAAAGGTCCCCAACTTATTAGAAAGTATACTGAATAGTTATGTAATTATTCTTAAAACACATGAAATAAAAGACTACTCTATCAGAGTAAGCTAGGTATACTTTGAAGGCTTCCATTCCAACACAATTAACAAACCAAAACAAACAAAAAACCTTCCTACAATATCTCCAATTGATTTTAATTAGAAAATGCCTCTTGAGGTTAAGGCTTATAGCAATCCTTCACACTTTGCATTCAAGCAAAATTTGCTTGAAAAATTTGTTGAAAATATTAAACAAAATTTGCTATTTCTTTATTGTTATAAGTAAAGAAAAATAAGTTTTCAGGAAGAAGGAATTATTTTGTGTCATGGGACACTTTAGTGAAAATTGGTTACAATTGGGGAAGTGGAATAGAGCAAGATATAATAAAAATATTCAGCTAAAAAGGGAGGGGGGAAGGATGATCAGAGGATACTAACAACAAATTTTTCCTAATTTTCCATTTTAAGTGTGCCACTGAAAATTTTCTCTTTGGAAGACTTTGCATGACACAGATTGCTTGTACATTATCTTTTAAAACAGCAAAAATGTTTTGGTTCTGTCAAATCCATAAAATGGTTGACTCCAATTTCTTTCTCATATTTAAAAACGTGTCATAGAAACATGAGTTATTGTAATTGGATGTTTTTCTTATGGTTCTCTATCTTAGTCCATTTGGGCTGCTATAACAAAATATCATAGACTGAATAGCTTATAAACAGCAGAAATTTATTTTTCACAGCTGTGGAGGCTGAGAAGTCCAAGATCAAGGTGCAGGCATTTTTGGTGTCTGGTGAGAGCACATTTCTTCCTTTATATATGGCACCCTCTTGCTGTGTCCTCATGTGATGGAAAGGGCAAGGCAGCTCTCTGGGGCCTCTTTTATAAGAACAGGAATCCCATTCACGAGGGCTCTGCCCTTGTGATTTATTTATCTCTGTAAGGACCACCTCTTAATACCATCATATAGGGATTAGTCTTTCAACATATGAATTTTAAGAGGACATATACTTCAGACCATAGCATACTCTCAGTTAAAATGACTATAAAACACTTAGCTATGCACATCTATTTTTTTAATGGCTCCTTTTTGTTGCACCCTCCTTGCCTATATATCTTATTTTCTCCCTTCTTTCCTTCTCTCTCTCCTTACCTTCTGATCTAGTTAGGTTTTATGTCCCCGCCCAAATCTCATTTTGAATCGTAATACCCAGGTTTTGAGGGGGAGTCCTCAGGGGGGAGATCAGATCATAGGGTGTTTCCCCCATGCTGTTTTATGAGTGTTTGGCAGGTCCTCTCTTCTCTGCTTCTTCTCTCTCCTGCCGCCCTGTGAAGAGGTGCTTTCTGCCGTTAGTGTAAGTTTCCTGAGGCCTCCCCAGTCATGTGGAACTGTGAGTCAGTTAAATCTCTTTTCATTAAAAATTACCCCATCTCTGGCAGTTCTTTATAGCAGAGTGGGAACAGGCTAACACATCTTCCTTCTTTCCTTTTCTTAACTGGAGGCCATTATCTTAAGTGAAACAACTCAGAAACAGAAAGTCAAATACTGCATGTTTTTATATATAAGTGGGGGCTAAATAATGTGTACACATGGACATAGAGTGTGGAGTAATAGACACTGGAGACTTGGAAGGGTGGGGAAGGGAGAGGGGGTGAGATAAGAAATTACTCTATGGGTACAATGTACACTGTTCACATGATAGTTACGCTAAAAGCCCAGACTTAACCACTGTATAATATATTCATGTAACGAAACTGTACTTGTACCCCTTAAATTTATACCAGTTTAAAAAAATGCAAACCAGTGTTGTCTCAGTTTGCTAGGAAAAGATATGTGATATTAATAGGTACAAGATGAACCTTATTTCATTGGCATGTTGAATATGAAGACTTCAAAGCAAAAACTGGTCCAATTTACTACTATTCTTATCGAGAAAAGTAAGTCACAAATACGTGGTTAAGTAACTAGCTATGACAAATGCACTGAATGTTGCAGCTGGGCATTCAACTGAAGTGGCTGCACTCCAACTTGACACTAGTGGAAGATAAAGTCCTTATTGCCAAATTCGAGACTCACTTTTAACATAGAGGTTTCAAAATGAAGTTATTGTCCGTCATGCTATATTTAAGTGTGTAATCACCAAGCATAGCATAACTACCTGCTGTACTTCAAAACTGCACCCATGTGCTTTCTGAGTCAGCTTTACTTAGCATTTTCCCCCTCCTTCTCAGCCTTCCCATGAACAACTGTCAAGTCTCTTTTCTTTTCACTTATTTAAAAAAAAAAGTGTTAGTTCCGTATTCATTGACACTTTCCCTCCACATGATACACGTTGTTGGCTAGCTCCAGTCTGGCTTTCCTTTTTGGTTCTTTCACAAGCTGTTATGCGTTTAATCATTGTAGGGTTGGATAGGACAGACTGCTAAGTTTCAGTTTGTTCATTTATTTGGCAGAATGATCAGTTCAAAGTTTTAGTAAAAGGCAGAACAAATGTACATATTGATGTATTTTGTCATTTGAGTGTCTGCTTTAGAGGTTTTCATCTTCACCAATCATATTCATCTTCCCCATTTTTTCAGCTCAGCCCCACTCATCCTCACCCTGACTTCCCACACAGATGTGCACAATTGATTTGACTTTCAGGGGTCATAATCATGCCTGCCTTTTTGGTTTCTGCTAATGAATTTTGCCAGTTAGCCAAAGTCTTATTGTTCTTTTTTCTTCGTCCTCACATTGCATTACACTGTATATTTAGATTTTTACTGCAATTCTGGAAACGGATGGATACACACACATATATGTACATACAAACCGAATAAAAGTTGTGCTATTTGCTGGAGAGAATTCCATTATGATGGTTTCAGGAAAGCAGTGTTATTGGAAGGCACCAGTCAGGACTTTTAAAGCATTTATTCTAGTATATTTTACCTTTCAATATTATTCCTTGTAAATTTTGTTCTGTTTGCTTGTGCATTATTTTTTAATGTTTACTTTTCTTTTGCAACTCTGCTTTCAAATTGTAAGAAAGAAGAAAAAATAACCTGTTAATTTAAGAACTAAAAAATAATTCCTGTTAGGTGAAATGAATGTGTTTCTCAAGGCCAGCACCATGGTAGGCCATCCAGTTGGTTGAACAATGTCTGTCTCTCAGCATAGGAATAGACTGGGTGAGAAGTGAGGCAAAGGGAACAGATGTCTATGAATGGTCATGTGAGAAGCATTTTGAGCTTCTCTAGGCAGCCTGAGAACAAGAAAGAAGATGAAAGTAGATGGGAAAGACAGACATCCAGAAGCTTAGGCAATGGTTGACATTCTATATTAAAGAAGGATGAAGTCTCCAATGTCAGAAATGGCTAAGACATTTGAAAATCAGATATAACAAATTTTTAATTCCAAGTTGTTCCCTATGTTAGTATAATATGGAAACACCCGTTCTCCAATTCCCTTTGCACCAGAACTTCACACTAGTCTGCTAGTCATAGATAAATATACAACTCTGAGTGGTTGCTATTTGGGGGTGTGAAATGATTGGAGGTGGTGTACAGTGGGTGAAGAGGTGAGGAAAATCAAAAGCATAGGCGAGAAGCAAAGGCAGGGTAGTGATATAAACTTCAGCAAAAGTAACATCTCAGTGCCAATGGTGGCTGGCAGAAATTTAAGCGCCACCACTTCTCACTCTAAATCTGTAGCAAATATGAGAAGTGAGGTTTGTTAGCTTTATTTAAAATGACAGCATGGTACTGGTACCAAAACAGAGATGTAGACCAATGGAACAGAGCTGAGGCCTCAGAGGCAACGCTACACATCTACAACCATCTGATCTTTGACAAACCTCACAAAAACAAGCAATGGGGAAAGGATTCCCTGTTCAATAAATGGTGTTGGGAAAACTGGCTAGCCATGTGCAGAAAGCAGAAACTGGACCCTTCCTGACACCTTCACTAAAATTAACTCCCGATGGATTAAAGGCTTAAACATAAGACCTAACACTGTAAAAACCCTAGAAGAAAACCTAGGCAAAACCATTGAGGACATAGGCGTAGGCAAGGACCTCATGACTAAAACACCAAGAACATCGGCAACAAAAGCCAAAACAGACAAATGGGACCTAATTAAACTCCACAGCTTCTGCACAGCAAAAGAAACAATCATTAGAGTGAACCGGCAACTAACAAAATGGGAAAAAATTTTTGCAATCTACCCATCTGACAAAGGATTTATACCCAGAATCTACAAAGAACTAAAACAGATTTACAAGAAAAAAACAAACAAACCCATTCAAAAGTGGGCCAAGGATATCAACAGACACTTTACAAAAGAAGACATATATGAGGCCAACAAACATATGAAAAAATGCTCATCATCACTGGTCATTAGAGAAATGGAAATCAAAATTAAGATACCATCTCACACCAGTTAGAATGGTGATCATTAAAAAATCTGGAGACAACAGATGCTGGAGAGGATGTGGAGAAATAGGAACACTTTTACACTGTTGGTGGGAGTGTAAATTAGCTCAACCATTGTGGAAGACAGTGTGGTGATTCCTCAAGGACCTAGAAATAGAAATTCCATTTGACCCAGCAATCCCATTACTGGGTATATACCCAAAGGATTATAAATTGTTCTACTATAAGGACACATGCACATGAATGTTCGTTGCAGCACTGTTTACAATAGCAAAGACTTGGAACCAACTCAAATGCCCATCAATGATAGACTGGACAGGGAAAATGTGGCACATATACACCATGGAATACTATGCAGCCATAAAAAACTATGAGTTTGTGTCCTTTGTAGGGACATGGATGAACCTGGAAACCATCATTCTTAGCAAACGGACACAAGAACAGAAAATCAAACACCACAAATTCTTACTCATAGGCAGGTGTTGAACAATGAGAACACAGGGACACACGGAGGGGAGCATCACACACTGTCATCTGTTGGGGGGGGACTAGGGGAGGGACAGCAGGGGGTAGAGAGTTGGGGAGGGATAACATGGGGAGAAATGCCAGATATAGGTGATGGGGATGGAGGCAGCAAACCACATTGCTATGTATGTACCTATGCAACAATCCTGCATGTTCTTCACATGCGCCCCAGAACCTAAAATGCAATCATATATATATATATATATATATACACACACACATACATAAAGTAAAAATAAAATAAAATAAATAAATAAATAAAATGACCGCAATGCTGTGGAATGCTTATTGCATCCAGGGGCTGATTTTTGCGTTATAAAATAAGCTGCATTTAGAAAAGAGCTCTGAGGATATCCCATGATATCAGTTTTAAATTGTATATTTATGTATATTGTTAACCAAAGGAGATAAGAAGAACCAGGAGGAGGGTGGTAAAGAAGAGAAGATGAAGAAGAAATAAGAGAGGAAAAAGATGTGCCAAAGTTCTCTTCATGTGGAGAGCATGAACTTTCTTCTACTGCCCCTCTCTCCTCCTCCCTTCCTTCTTATCCTCTCTTCTTTTCTTTTTCCCTTCTAATATGGTTTGGATTTGTGTCCCCACACAAATATCATGTTGAATTGGAGGAGGGGCCTGGTGAGAGGTGATTGGATCATGGGGATGGATTTTCCCCATGCTGTTCTCACAATAGTGAGTGAGTTCTCATGAGACTTGATGGTCTGAAAGTGTGTGGCACATTCCTCCTTTGGTCTGTCTGTCTTCTGCCACCATGTGAAGAAGGTCCTTGCTTCCCCTTCACCTTCTGCCATGGTTATAAGTTTCCTGATGTCTCCCAGTCATGCTTTCTGTTAGGACTGCAGAACTGTAAGTCAATGAAGCCTCTTTTCTGCATCATTTACCCAGTCTCAGGTGGTTCTATATAGCAGTGTGAAAACAGACTAATATACCTTCTTTTATTTCTCCCTTCTCTTCTGCCCTCCTGGTCTCATTGTCTTCCTGGCAATGAAAGAGAACAGACTGCAGTAGAAATGATGTATAACCATTTTGGAGAAAGGCAGCTTTTAATCAGCAACACCTGTGTTCTCTTTGGTTTTACTAACATCATGCACGAAACTAATTGTGAATGAGTGCCCATACGACTCTGAATCTTCAGTGGGATGAAGTATATTTACTGAAATATGGAGGCCAAGCGTGGGTTTCTTAGTGAAGAGCTCATCAGACAAGGGAGAAAAGTGGGTAGGAATGAGGAAATGGCTTAATAAAGTCTTTGGAAATACAGCATTGCTTTTCAGAAAAAAAGTAGTATGGGGCAACTGGGGCAAAGTAATAAGCAATTGGTGGAAACTGGTAGTGTTCTTGTCCTCTCTCAAGGACACCAACCCTGCCTTTCAGACTATTTCCCTATTATTTAGACTCCTATAGGTTTCCTTGTTAGCTTTTATTACAATTGGAATAAATTTATTAGTTGCTTCTTCTCTATATATTGTAAATTTTATGATGGCAGGGACTGTAAATTGCTTATACAGTTGTAGGCACTTACACATTCTTATTAGTATTATTATTAACCACTATGTATTCCCACCCAGTATAGTACCTGGAACATGGTAAATAGTCATTAAATGTTTGCCTAAAGAAGGAATAAATTGACAGATGCACAGGGGAGACACATAGACTGAAGAGGTCAAGGAACTGACCCAGCTTGTCCAAAGTGAACATTCTTACCTAAGGACGAATTGTCAATCAGGTACAGTATATATGATTGTCAAATAGATAAAATGTATGGATTATATATCATTTATATGCCTCCTAAGGATGTTCAAGTATAAAGAGAATTTTCTTAGTAAAATTAATTCAAATATTTATTAACATAAATGAATTTTAAAAACAATCTAATTTTAACAAAGTTATTTCACATACTTAAAACTTTAGAAGTTATTTAGAGTTACAATTCATGGTGAGTTAGTCATTTTTATAAACATTGTTTTAGTGAATTCTGGCCCTGAATTTAATGTTGAGATTTTCATATAACTGGTGATTGAATTTAACTTGATTTGAACTCATTGCTTATCACTTGTTTTAATAGATGAAATGTATGGATTCGTTTACGAACTAAGATTCTTGTCCCCCCACCAACTTCAGTAATGTTTTTGTTTTATTTGTAACTATTTCGTCTGGCAAATTCCTTTAATAATTATTTTCCCCATTGCAAAGTGTAAAGTATAAGGCCTCTAAAAAATTATTCAAGTGAAAGTTGATGTAAATTACATTGTAGATAGGCTGTCATTAGTGATGAAGGGTGTGTCCTTTCAGAGATTATAATTTCCTGTTTCATAAAAGAACAAACAGTGGAAATCCAAGTTGGGACTTGCTTGTGGTTATATTCTGATGACTCATTATCATGATTGAAATCAAGGACCAAAATTTTTTGATAGTTTGAATTTTTGAAATGGAAGCAGCACCATAATTATGATATTTCAGATATTCATATCATCTACATTTATATGTGTATTTATAATTTTCTTATGTTGCTTCTATATATTTTCTTTGGCGTTTACACATTTCTTTAAAAGAAACATACTACAAAAAATTAAAGATTTTAACTAACTATATTTAAAGTGTCTCGAAATGGCTTATTTATGAATGCTTTTAGTTTGTCTAGGTTTAATATAACCTCAACAATTTATTACAAAAGAACACTTTCAGCATTCTCTGATAATTTATAAAAATGTGTATTACAGAAGGCTGAGTACTCTTCCCAAAATTTCTTTCCTCTTTCATGTTGGAATTTAGGCTTAGATGAGTGAAATAATTATAGGTGTTCTATGTTCTCACAAGTTAGTTTTCTCAGGTTAACTTTTAACAAAACTATGTTCATTTTACCTGGGTTTTCAATCTAATTTGAACAAAGTTATTGATATTTACTTATCTTTATAATTTCAGTTGTATCGCTAGTACTGCCTACTTTGTGATTTGTAATATTATATTTGTATTTTCTGTCTCTTTTTATTCATCATTGTTACCAGAAGTTTGCTTTTATTCTTCTACTCTTAAAATAGCTAGAATTTGTTGAATTTTTCTATTTTATCTTCTTCTTTTTTATCTTAATTACCTCATTTTCTTAACTTTTCTTGGGCTTATTGCTTGCTTCTAATTTTTTATGTTGGACACCTACTCTTTAATTTTTAGTCTTTCTTCTTTTCCAAAGTGAACAGGTAAGGCTGTAAATCCGCCTCTTGGTATGGCCTAAGATATTGCTCACACATTTAAATATACTATTATTATTGTTATTCACCTCTGAGAGTTGTAACATTTCTTTTTTTTTTTTTTTTTTTTTTTGAGACGGAGTTTCCCTCTTGTTACCCAGGCTGGAGTGCAATGGCACGATCTCGGCTCACCGCAACCTCCGCCTCCCAGGTTCAGGCAATTCTCCTGCCCCAGCATCCTGAGTCGCTGGGACTACAGGCACGCGCCACCATGCCCAGCTAATTTTTTGTATTTTTTTAGTAGAGATGGGGTTTCACCATGTTGACCAGGATGGTCTTGATCTCTTGACCTCGTGATCCACCCACCTCGGCCTCCCACAGTGCTGAGATTACAGGCTTGAGCCACTGCGCCCGGCCAACATTTCTTACCATTTTTTTTTTTTTGACCAATGAGTTTTAATGGGGATTTTAATTTTCCTGTTTCTAACTTCTAACTTAATTGGGTTGTGGTCAGAGAACATCTCTTATCTGAAATATGTTGAGATTTTTTTAAATGTCATAGTATGTAGTCAGCTGTGGTAACTCTTCCATATGTGTTTAAGAGGAATGTGTCTTTTCTACCACTGTTTTCTTTGATTCGAGTATATTAGCCTGGGAAAGTGGAAGAGAACAGATGAGGAACTATGTTAATATTTAGATATAATGCAGCATAACTTGTCATTGAATTGTGGATTGTACTTTTGAGATTGATGAAGTAAACCTGACTCAGATGAGATACTGACATATACCAGATTTGCTTACTACATGTAGATTGCTTTCAGATCTAGAAAGAGAATGTCATGGTAACAGAAATTCTGGGCCATCTCACTCATCTTTCTTCTAGATTATGGTCTGCGAATGATGAAGTTGAAACACCACCTGTGCTGAAGAATGTAGCTGTAGCTGAGATCTCTGTGGTGTACCTTGACTGCATTTGCTTTCTTCTCTTTGTGCTTTAGGTAAGTAAACACTACTTGATTTTCATAAGCAGTACCAATCAATATTTATTATTGACAAATATCAACAAAGTGGTTGTGTACCTGACACGGGATTCTTTCATTGCTGCTTCACCAGCTGGAATTCTCCATGGCCAGTGGTGCCTCTGCCCAGACTTCATTGGGGCCTCTGGGATCTAGCATCTGGGCGAGAGGGAGGCAGTGCTCCTGAAAACTCAGAGCTGCTAGCAACGGTGGAGTTCCCAAGGGGTGTAAGAGCTTTTGCTCGGGGAGTCCCGAAGTCTGAGCCCCAAGGAAGTGTTGTACAGCTCTCTTTCATTCCTGCTGTCTGCAGCTAAGTGAATAGGGGTGTGTCAAATATCATTTGGTCCTACCATCAAACGAGAATGGGGGTGTGTCATGCTCAGTGGTTTTTTCACTCTGTCACTTGACAAGCAGGAGTGTGTGTAACAGCTCTTTTTGCACTTGCTGTTCCATGGGTTCTGGGTTCTTGTCTCATGACCAAGAGGAATGAGTTACAGTGGACAGCAGAGGGAGAGCAAGGCAGTTAAGAATTTTATTGAGTGACAGAAAAGCTCTCAAAAAGAGGGGACCCAAAGTAGATAGCCCTCTGTGTGAGAGGGGGCCCAAAAATGGGTAGCCTTCTATGAGCATGAGTCCAAGATTTTTATGGGCTCAGAATGGGGAAGTGCATGCTGATTGATCCATGGGCAGGTCTGGAAAAAGCAGCATTCACTTGGCTAAAAGTCGTGGGGGAAGTTTTCACTCCAGTTGTGGGATCTACCCAGAACTAGAAGCTCAGATTTTCAGGCTTCAGGCTGTTCTTGGTTTGAAGATCAGATTTCACTGGGGAACCTCTTTGTCTGCCTAGGGATTTGTCTATCTCCTGTTGCTATCATACCTAAGGTAGCTTTTTCCTGTTTTCTGCCAATTAAGTTTTCTTTTCTTTGAATAATCTGATTAAATCCTTTGTCCTTTCTATCTTGACATGTTTGCTTGTCTTATACATTTACACACACACACACACACACACACACACACACACACACATTCTGGACTTTACAACTTTCTCTTATATGTAAAACAAATATGGTCTCTTGGATATGGACTGTTTCTATGTTTATAGTAGTTTTAATGTACAGAAAATTTTTAGTTTAATGTCTTACACTTACAAATGCTTTCCTTCATAGTTTCACTTTCTTTTTCCATTTTCGCAATTCTTTAAATGTTCTATTCAGAGAATACTATGTGCCAGGTACTAGATCTGGGGATACAGCAGCAAACACAATAGACAAAGTGCCTATTCCCTTCTCAGCACTGATAATAACTGATATAAAGGAAAGTAAAACAGGGTAATGATACAGTGAATGGCAAGCATTAAGTGTGGAGGCTTATAATTTATATCTGATGGCCTAAAGCAAGCCTTTTTGATTAGAGCAGAGAACTTGATAGGCGAGGGAGGGAGCAACCATATAGATATTTGTCTTGTTTAAAAATTTTTCACTGTTCTGATAACGTAAAATTTACTCCTATACATTCTTGTAAAATAGTTTAAAAATTAGCTTTCCATATTCAGGTTTAATCTGTTTGAAATACTTTTGTGTATACTATGAGGTAAGAATCTAATCTGAACTTTTTCTATGCGGAAAAGCAACTATTTTAATACCATGGATTAAATAGGCCACTCTGTCTCCACTGTTTTATAATGCTGCCTGTTGTACACCTTTGGCTTTATATATAATTGAACCTTTTAAAGTAAGCTTTCTATTCTGTTCCATTGGTCTACTTGTTTGTTTCTGTACCAGTATCACTTGTTTAATTACTGTGTTTTTTGCAATATGTCTTGATTTCCAGTTTACTCTTCCTCTTCTTATTAGTTTTTATTTTCTATTTTGTGCTGGTTATTCTTGGATTCTCTTCAACTTCCTAGTTAGACATCTATCCATGAATGACAAAAATTATTTATATACTTTTTTTTTTACAATTATTGGCCATTTTATTTATTTTCTTTCTTGTCTTTTTTTGTGGGTTAAAATTTTGTTTTTGTTGTTGTTGTTGTTTTTTGAGACAGAGTCTTGCTCTATCACCCAGGCTGGAGTACAGTGGTGAGATCAAGGCTCACTGCAACCTCCACCTCCTGGGTTCAAGCAATTTTCCTGCCTCAGCCTCCTGAGTAGCTGGGATTACAGGTGGCTGCCACCATGCCCGGCTCCTTTTTGCATTTTTAGTAGAGACAGGGTTTTGCCATGTTGGCCCAGCTGGTCTCGAACTCCTGACCTAAGGTGGTTTGCCCACCTCAGCCTCCCAAAGTGGCAAGATTACAGGCATGAGCCACCATGCCTGGCCAATTTCTAATAAATTCTTAATAAAATGTTTAGTAGCATATATATATATATACATCATATTATATACGCATATATAAAAATAATAGACTGTATTAAAATATATTAATTTATCATTTTAGCATCTTTTAGTCATAAAATTACACAAAGGATTCTAAAAAATTCCACAAATTCCATATTATGTACATTCCAGAATACAAATTGTAAATTATATATATATATATATGTGTGTATATATATATATATTTATATATACACACATATATATACATATATATATTTATATATATATACATATATATGTATATGTATATATATATATACACACATATATATACACACAAGCAAATTGAGTATAAATAATACACTGTTAAAGGACTGTGCTTATTTTCTATTGCTCAATTATCTTTCTATTCTCAAATATCAGATTAGATTATTGTGATTGTTAAATACATTATTAAATATGATTTGCCAATATTTTAATTATTTTTGTTAATACTTTAGCATGCATTTATCTATATTTTAAGTAAGGCTGGATTTTCCATGTTTTTACTGTGCTTTTCTATTATTTGATATCAAAATTATAATAGCTTAATAAAAAAGAGTTTTTCTACTTTTACTACTTTGGCAATAGTTTGCAAAAGTTAGAAATTATGTGTCCTTTAAATGTTTGCGGATGTCTCCTGTAAAATACCTGTCAACATTTTGTTGGTTATTTGTTAAATGCAGTGTTCAACTGTTGATTAATTTCTAACTATTTAAAAATTTATTCCAATTTGCTATTTAGTTATGAACCATTTTGGTAGTATTGGTTTTTCTAGAAAATTGTCCATTTAATCTGACTTTGAAAATAAATTGTCCTGAATTTGGGCCTTTTATTGTGGTTTTTAAACCTGTATTTTGTTACTAATTATTGCCTATATTTTTCTCTTAAGATTTACTTATGCCTGTCTCTCTTTATCTTGAGCCATCTTGCCAAAAGCATACTTAAATTTATTAGCTTTTTAGAAAAATAGTTGTGCTTTTGTTGTTTCTCATCATGTTTAAATCTATTTCTGTTATCACATTATCTACCTTTTCTCTACATTTTTTGTACTTGACTCGTTTATTAAATTTTTGTGATTGTTATTAAATCAGTATTCATTCACAATGGTTAAATAGCATTATAAAGAAGTATGAACTAAATAGATCTCTCCTACTTTTACCCCCACCTGCTCAATTTCTATGCAGAGATTTTACACAGCTATCTTTATGTACACACACAATTATTACCCTTCTTTTGTTACTTAATATCAGCTATGTCATATTTTAGAAATTTACCTATAGCACTACATTAAGAGATTTAAAATTTTTTTTTAAGCTGGTTAGTATTTCATTGTATATTTGCATAATTATTAACTATTCCATTTTGATGGATATTGATATTTTTTCCAAACTTTCTTTATCGTAAACTCTGATGCAAGGGTAACAGTTTACTGCATCTGACTTCTCTTTATGCTTATTTTTGCTGAATCATTTGGCAACAAATTATATACAACACCTCACCCGTATACATTTCACATGCATCTCTGAAAGATGATATGCTGTGCAATCACAATTTATTTTCACATCTAAGAAAATTAACAATAATTCCATATATAATTTAAAACCCAATTCTCATTGTATTTTTTCAATTTTCCCAAATATATCATATATATATAGAAATTTGAAGTTCAATCAAGTTTGACAAACTGCATTAGGTTGTGTCCCTTTAGTTTTTTTAAATCTGGAACACTCTCTCCCTCCCTTTTTATTTTTTATTACACTGAGTTCTTGAAAATTCCAGGCCACGCTGGGCACAGTGGCTCATGCCTGTAATCCCTGCACTTTGGGAGGCCAAGGCGGGCAGATCACCTGAGGTCAGGAGTTTGAGGCCAGCCTGACCAACATGGCAAAACTCCATCTCTACTAAAAAATACAAAAATTAGCCGGCCATGGTGGCTGGCTCCTGTGATCCCAGCTACTCAGGAGGTGGAGTTTGCAGTGAGTTGAGATCATGCCACTGCGCTCCAGCCTGGGCAACAGAATGCTACTCTGTCTCAAAAATAAATAAATAAATAAAGAAGGAAAGAAAGAAAGAAAGAAAATTCCAGGCCAATTGTTGCATAGATTTGATCATATTCTAGAATTTTTCTGATTGTTTTGTTTTCTTATCACTGGATTCAGGGTAAGCATTAAGCATTTTTTGGCAAGAATTTTACTTAAGGTATATTGCCTTATCAATATTGGTTATGTTAACTGGTATTGCTGCTGCTGTTTGCTTTGGTAATTTAATTAAGGCAGTGACAACCAGATCTCCTTTTTATAAAGGTACATTTTCCTCTGAAGTTTATAAGTGATCTTTGTATGAACAATTCAAAAGTATATGAACATTTTATATTTCAATAAGATTTCACTCAGTGGTTTCCACACTCATTATGATCCTTGTCTGAATCAATTATTGCATAGAATGGCAAAATCATTGATTTTCTAATTCTTTCATTCCTTTTACATTCATTAGCTGTGATTCCTTAAAGAATATCCCTTTTCTTCTTTTCTTTCTCTCTTCTCTCTCCTAATAAAACTACACTAATCATTTTTTAAATAATGTATTATAATTCATTGCAATCATTATCTTTCTTGGAGCTCAGATTATTCTAAGTTTGGTCAGTATATGCTGCTTAATGAAAGCTTCTCCTTTTGACCAACCCATTTATTATTAAGAATATTCTTGATTTTTGAAATTGCATTTCTCTCAATATGATTAAGATTGAGCATCTTTACAAATGTATAAAAGCTATTTATATTTCTTTTACTATGAATAATTTATTAATATTCTTTGCTCATTTTTCAGTTAGGTTGCTTGTCTTTTTGTTATTGATTTATATGAACTCTGTTTAAGACTAGGGCTTTGGCTGTGGTATTAAATATATCACATTTTTGTGACATTGTGACTTCATGTTTGGACTTTATGATTTTTTTTTTGCCACAAAGATTTCAAAAATTTATCTTTTGAAAGTGATCCTTTTTTCCATGGCTTCTAGAGTTTGTGTCAATTAGATAAACCTTTTGCACTCTAGATTCTAAGGGAATTCTACCATGTTTTATTATAGCACTTTCTACCGTGTTTTATTATGTACTTTTGTGACTTTATTTTTACATTTATGCCTTTATTCTGTTATGATTTTATTTCTGTTGTATGGTATGAACAATTAATTCAACTTTATGTTTTTCTAACAGTTTAACCAGGTTTCCCCACTTCATTTATTAAAAAATAATTTTAGCTTTTATTTTAGATTCAGGGGGTACATGTGCAGGTTTGTTACATGGGTAAATTATAGGTATATTGTGATGCTGGAGTTTGGGGAATTAATTATCTTGTCACCCAGGTAGTAAATGTCACCCATAGTATCCAATAGGCAGTTTTCGGTCCCCACTTCCTCCATTCCTCTCTGCTAAAGTAGTCCCTAGTATCTGTTGTTCCTATCTTTATGTCTGTGTGTACTCAGTGGTTGGTTTCCACCTATAAATGAGAACATGTGGTATTTGCTTTTCTGTTCCTGAATTAATTCACTTAGGATAATGGCCTCTAGCTGCATCCATGCTTCTGCAAAGGACATGATTTTGTTCTTTTTTATATAGCTGCATAGTAGTCCATGGTGATAACCAACCCTCTCATCATTTTTAAGTAGTTCATATTTTTCTCTCTGGCTTGAGATGATACTTTCAGCATTTGATAAAATTCTGAATTTATTTAGTCAAATTTCTGGGCTTTAGATTATGTTTTTAATGTACCTACACAACCAGATTTTAATTATTTAAGAATCATAGTATATTTTGATGACCTTGTATTTTCTCAACATTTGTTTTTTAGTCATAAAAATTTAATATTTTCATGTAACTATAGAATTACTTTTCCTAATTAAAAATGTTCTTGGCATTTTTATTTGTATTATCTTCCATTAACTTAAAAATTTTACAACTTATAAGTATTTCTATCTAGAAGCATGACATATCTTTCTATCTGGTCAAGCTGTTTTTAAAAAATATACAATTTACAAATGTCTTGTTAATTTTATTCTTAGCTTTTAAATTCTTTGTTGCTATTGTAAATGGTATGATGTCTCTCATTATTTCATGTAACTTGTTTGTATATGTAAAGTTTACTGATTTGGAAATTTATTTATTTGTAACCATTACCTTAAAATAGTTTAATTCATTGTGGGGAGATTTTTGTTGTTGTCATTGAATGTTTTATATTTTCCAGGTAATTAATCATAAAATAATGAGTTTTTGTGTTCCCCTTTTCATTTTTCATGCTTTTTGTTGTCTAATTTTAGCAGCTAGTTAGTGCATAATGTTAAGTGATAGGGGCAACAATATATTTCTTTGTCTTATTTCTAATATTAAGAAGAACTAATACTGTAATCTTCCCAAACACTAGAGGTTGCACAAAGCAGCTCATCCCTATTCAACTGTATGCTATCCCAGTTCATCCCAGGTGGAAGTCTTAGTAACCACAATACAGCAGCCTGACAAGAGCTGTCCTATACTCTGCTCCTCACTAGAGCTGGGCTTATTACTGCCATTGGGCAGGTGAATGAGTAAACTACAGATTTTTTTGAGTCTGCCCTCTAGACTACTTTCAATTTCAACTGTCTTAATTCAGGTTCCCTAGAAAAAGACCATGAAAGAAGGAAATGCTTCTATGAATACTGTTGAGGGAGGGCAGGAAGCAGAACACGGAGGGGAAAGACAAAGGTAAAATTTCAGGTAAACTCCTAGCCTGATCCTGAAGATTGGAAAAACAACTCTGGAGGGCAAAATATACTTCAGAGTTTGTCTCACTCAAGGCAAGAATGTTGTACTGTCATATTCTCCAATCAAGGAGTGATTGGTTAACATCCCTTAACATTCCACAAGGGATGTAAACTCCCGGGCATTCCTACTCTTCTGCCCTATGGGAAAACTGACTCCGTTAATCTAAGTGCAGCCCTCTGAGGAGAGTCGAGGTATGCCTTTCTTCCTTTCTTTCTTTCTTTTTTCTTTTCTTTCTTTCTTTTTTTTTTTTTTTGAGATGGAGTCTTGCCCTGTTGCCAGGTTGGAGTGCAGTGGTGGGATCTCGGCTCACTGCAACTTCCGCCTTATGGGTTCAAGCGATTCTCCTGCCTCAAGTAGCTGGGATTACACGCATATGACACCACACCCAGCTAATTTTTGTATTTCTAGTAGAGACAGGATTTCACCATGTTGGTCAAGCTGGTCTCGATTTCCTGGCCTCGTGATCCACCCACCCGGGCATCCCAAAGTGCTGGGAAAACAGGCGTGAGCCATCAGCTTAGCCAGGTACGGTTTTTTAAGCAAAAACACAAGCTAAGGAACAAATAGCCAGAAATAAGAAAAGTTATATGAGAAAATCTCTATATTATATCAACTATCGCCTACAGTTGATAATGTTTTTTCTTATTGACTTAATATTGAGAAAAGTGTGCTGAATTTCCAACAATTGCTTATCAAACTTTCCTTGTCATTTTAGTGTATTTGCTTCGTGTATTTCGTGCTGTGTTCCTAGATGCATGATGCTTTATCTGCACAATGACTCTCTTCATACATAATAGTTTTTGCCTTAAAATATTTTTGTTTTAACTCCATGTACTTTTTGTAAATAGAACGTGAATGCATTTAGGTTTTTAAAATAAATAATCGAAATCTAAGCCTTTTAACCGTTTTTAATCCATTTAAATTTATTAATATTATTGATATATATGTATAGATATGGTTTATTTTACTTTATGTATTTTTATTTTACTTGCCTTTACTTTGTCCGTTTTCTCTTTTCTTGATTACAATTTGGAATGATTGAAGTTTTCATTTTCTTTTTTTCTGACTTGTTTCTTTTCTTTTCATTCTTTCCTTTTTTCCTCCCTATACTTTATCTCTCCATTTCTTTTTCTCCCTCTTCTGCCCTGCGTCTCTCCCCTCCTTCCCTTTTTATGATGACTCTTAAGTAACTAACATGAATAAATAGCTTTACATAGTCTAAATGAATTATTACCTCTACCCTGCTCTCTCCAAATGCAAGCACCTTTAAAGTCTTACTTTAATTACTTTTTAATTTTTATTACTGTATCTAAAATTTAGCTATACTTTCTTTCATTTTAATCTTTAGTTTTATTTTTATTAAAGAATAAAAACATATAGTTTGAAAATTCAAGTTATCCTACAAAGCTTGTAACAAGTGTCCTTATTTTTTAATATTACTCTCTACGCCTTCAGGATCCCTTTTTTAACTCCCAGAAGAAAACTCTCTCTCTTAACATCATTCTACTGTGTTTTGGCTTTATAGCTTTAAATACTATGCCTATATTGTTATTTTAGTGTTCTGTTTTTGTAAGTTATGTATCAACTTTCTACTATGAAAGATGATTACTTAGTTCTCTTACTACTCCTCCCTGCCCCCAATGTACTTCTTTCACCTTTGCAATAGAGTTATATAATAATGTTTATTATTGAGTCCGATTGGCAGACTTGATTGAGTGATTTATGAAAAACATACATTGACATAGGCTTGTCAGTTAGCGTGGCCAGGGGACCTCTGCGGTAGTCAGCAGCCCCCATAAGCTGTCGATGTTCGCATTTATTTAGTACTCATTAAATGATAAAGGTCCCAAGTAAACACCATTAGAGGGTAGTTAACATTGATAGCCCTAGGGTAGAGAGCAGTCATGTGCCCAGGGATGATCAAGGTCGGTCTTAGGACTGCATGAGTAAACAGTTATTTAGATAAACTCATCTAGATTCCTTTGTATCTACTCCTAGCTATTAGCTCAAGGTAAGAGGATTAGCCCACCTTCAGCCAAAACCTCTTTCCCAAGGTTTTCACAAAATCTTCCAGCCTACCAAGAAGGTTTGCATTTTCTATGATTTCTCCCACCATTCTGACAGATCTCCTACAGTTTATATTTGGGGAGGGGAGGTTATTGATTATAACATGTAATCAATACTTGCTATTTTTTACCAGATAATGGGCTAGGCATTTTGAGATGTAAAAATAAAAATGCCAGCTGGGCGCAGCGGCTCACGCCTGTAATCCCAGCACGTTGGGAGGCCAAGGCGGGCGGATCACAAGGTCAGGAGATTGAGACCATCCTGGCCAACACGGTGAAACCCCGTCTCTACTAAAAATACAAAAATTAGCTGGGTGTGGTGGCGCATGCCTGTAATCCCAGCTACTCAGGTGGCTGAGGCAGGAGAATTGCTTGAACCCAGGAGGTGGAGGTTGCAGTGAGCTGAGATTGTGCCACTGCACTCCAGTCTGGTGCCTGGCAACGGAGCGAGACTCTGTCTTAAAATAAAATAAAATAAAATTAAATTAAATTAAAATTAAAATTAAAACGCCATCCAAGATCACGGTGCTCACATTCTAATGATGGACAGAGAAAATTAACAGAAACTAAATCTGCAATGTAATTCATATTGTAATAGAAGTTAGTATAGTAGGTAAGAGAATGTCACATGTAGATGTTAGGGGAGTACAATTTCAGGCAGTAGGAACAGCAATTTCAAGTGCCTAAAGATTGGAGCATGACTATCTTGTAGGAATAGCAAGCACTGAATATGCAAGGAGAGTTGCTAGTAAGAGAGAACATCAAAGTGGAAATAAATGGTTAATTCTTGCATGTTCTCTTAAGCCAAAGTCAGCAAACTTTTTCTGTAAAGAGGCAAATTGTAAACATGTTTTATTTGGCAGGCCATTCAGCCTCTTATGCAGTTACACAACTCTGCTGTTGTAGTAGGAAAGCAGCCATAGACAATATATAAGTGAGTGGGTATGGCTATGTTCTAGTAAAACTTTATTTATAAATCTTCCTTTCATTAGCACATTGCACTGACCTCATAATGCCTTATCATATTTGCAGTTAAGATATTGCTAAGCTAAGAGTTGGCAAACCACACAGAAGCTAAGAAAAATTTTTATATTTTTAAGAGGCTATAACATACACGCGTGCGCGCGCGCGCACACACACACACACACACACACACACACACAGACAGAACATGGACAGAGACAATGTGTATCCTTAAAGCCCGAAATTTTTACTACTTTGCCTTTTACAAGAAGTTTGCCAATATCTGCACTAAACTCACAAAAATGAGTCCCTCAGTTTTTCCTCTTTTTTTCACTTTCTAAAATAATTTCTCTAAGGAGGAAATTATTTATTTCATAAAAATTTGATAGGTCTTACCTGTAAAACAAATAAAATCTAGTTTTTTGTTTTGTTTTTTGAGCCAAGGATATCCTGATTAGCCCCATGACCAGTTGTCCTTCCATTCAGTTTTTCTGTTTTTTTCTAGTGACATAATAGAATCTATTCATTTTCCAGAAATGTATCCATTTTGTTCTGTTTTCATATTATTTTCAGTAGAGTAGATCACTGTGCTTCATTATTATTTAAAAATTCTCTCTAGCTCTCTAAAATATTTTCTTTTTTAACCTCACATTTAATATATTTCCTAATTTTTTATTGCTCACATTTGCCAGACCTTTACCTAAATTATTAATCTTTCTAATTAGTTAGATTTTGCAATTGGGGATGTTTTCTATTCTCTTTTTGTTCTTGATTTTTTGATTTCTGGAATTATATTTTTTTCTTCTTTGACTATACTGTTTTTACTTAAATTTTTCTGTTGGATATTGAGTTTATTTCCTCTTAATTTTTTAATAAATATATCTTGAAGCTTTAAGGTTTTCCTTTAAGTTTTCTTTAATCTAGTTCAACAGATTTGAACATATGGTTTTCATTGTAATTCAGTTTTAAGTATTTTGAGAATTTTTTCTCAGGGCCTGTTTTCTAATTTAAAGATAAATTTGTAGTATGATTTTTTGTTCTTTTTAAGACAGAGTCTTCCAGTGTCACCCAGCTTGGAGTGCAGTGGCACTATCTCAGCTCACTACAACATCTGCCTCCCAGCCTCAAGCGATTCTCCTGCATTCTCCTGCCTCTCAGCCTTATCTGGGATTACAGGCATGAGCCATCACACCCAGCTGGTAATATGATTTTTAATTTCCAGACATACAAGATTTATTTTATTAGTTTTATAACTATTAACTTCTAATTTTTAGCATGTTTATAGTAAGAGAGTGTGGTTTACATAATGTTAACTCTTTGGAACTTATTTTGTCTTTAACATGGATAGTTTTGTTAATGTTTCATATGTGCTTGAAAATAATCTTTATTTTGTATTTGGTGGATGGGAAATTCTCTATAAAGTAATGGTCTTGAGCTTATTAATTATGCTCTCCAAATTTTCTACAGTTTTGCTTATTGGTCTGCTTGAGCAATCTGTTTTTGAAAGAATATCACAAATATTCAACTGTTATGCTTATTTTTTCATCAAGTTATAAAACAAATACATAAAGATATAACAATATAAATGGAGGCTGGGTGCAGTGGCTCATGCCTTTAATTCCAGTGCTTTGGGAGGCCATGGTGAGTGGATCACTTGATGTCAAGAGTTCAAGACCATCCTGGCCAACATGGCAAAACCTCATTTCTACTAAAAATACAAAAATTAGCTGGGCATGGTGACACACCCCTTTAATCCCAGCTACTTGGGAGCCTGCGGCAGGAGAATCGCTTGAACCCAGGAGGCAGTGAGCCGAGATTGCACCACTGCACTCCATCCTGGGCAACAGGGTGAGTAAGAATCTGTTTCAAAAAATAAAATAAAATAAATAAGATAAATGTAAAGCTCAGTGAATTGTCAGAAAGTTAAAACATTCAGGTCATTACTACCCAGGTTATAAAATAGTACAATACCAGGTCTCTAGAATTGTTTTTGTTCCCCCCTCAATCACTAGAAACCTTTATCTCCAAAGACAACCAGAAGAGTTCTCAGACTATAGAATCATTTCACTTGTTTTTAAACTTTATGTAAATTGAACCATGCAGTATATGCTTTTTGCTTCTATCTTCTAACATTATATGAGTCACCCATATTGTTTTTTGCATCACTATTGTTCATCCTATTTTTTATTGCATTGCAGTATTTCACTGAATAAATGCAATGATACATATATCCATTGTACTGTTTATGGACATTCGGGTTATTTTCAAATGAATAAAAGTACTAGGAATGTTCTCATCTATGCTTTTTGGCATATAGGTGCCCTGCATTTTTATTGGGCATATTCCCAGGAATAGGGTTTTTTGGTCAAAGGGTATGTGTCTGACTTTAAAATATAGCACACAACAGCTTTCCATAATGGATGCACCAATTCGTGCCCCACCACCAGCAGTGTAAGAGTTCTGGTTGCTGCATGCTGTCAGTACTCCTGGTACTGTGAGTCTTTCTCATGCGAGCCGCTCTCAGTCAGAATTGATGTCTTGCTGTGGCTTTGGTTTTAATTGCTCCAATAACTAATACTGTTGAGAGATTTTTCACAAATGAATTGGCCATTTTATTGAGCACCTGTTCAAATTTCTTAGCCATTTTCTATTGGGTTTTCTATCGTGTTCCTATTGATTTATACAAATTTATTATTTATTCTGGATATGAAATCTCAGCAAATTGCAAATATTTTTTCCCATTTTAAGATTCACTTTTATAATCAAATAATACATTTCAATAGACTAAAATTCCTAATTTTAATATATTACACTGTATTTTTCTCTTTTTTTAAATTAGGGCTTTGTGTGTCCCTTTTAAGAAATCCCTGCTTACACAAAGTTTAGAAATCAGCACTATCCATTAGCATTATAATGTACATGACAACTTTGAACCACAGATATGATCTTAATTTTTGGTAGCCATAATAAAAAATAAACTAGGTAAAACTAATATGAATAATAAAAATGATTAGTAACTTTTTTGTTCTTTTTCTTTAAGACTTCAAGTTTTAGTCAGATTTCAAGAGCTGATAACCACATGTGACTAATTACTATCATATTGGGTGACCCATTTCTAGAAGGGTACATGATGCGCCATTCACATTTAGCTCTACCATCCGTGTGCAATTGACTTTTCTATGTGTTATTAGGTAGCATACCTAGCAAGGAAACTAGGTAGCTCCAAGAAGCAAAGGAAGATCTTCAGGATCCCGAGCCAATCTGGGTCCCTTAGGAACTAAGATAGGGCTTGATAGTACTAGGACTTTATGAATATCTCTTATTTCTGCATATTCTCTCTTATTCCATGGGGATATTTGCAACACGGCAAGGAACATGGCCACCTGTTTTTCTCAGGTCACATCTTTACAATCTCCAACAACAGAAGAGAAAAGCTAATTCTAATTCTGTTTAGAAATATCCCATCTCAGGTAATATTCCAATACTCCGCAGCCAGAGTGATATATTATTTTTGCCTGGGCCTAGATTATATGCCTATGTTTATGACTGTGGCGCAGAAATTGTTACCAGAAATATGTTAGCTACCATTATACATTATGTCTATTTCTACTATGAGATGCTGTGAGGAAGCTAGGACTGTTTCTCATGCACAGTAAGCAGTAAATAAGTATTTGTGAATAGCACAAGGATAGTCCCATAATTTGACAGCTATGCTTAAAGTAAGGCCTAGCACAGGACAAAGAATATGTAGTCACTTTCTTTGAACACATTTTTATGATACACAAGTATTTGAAGACCGTACAAACTCTTAGTTTACAAGTTTAGAACTGGTGATTTTAGAGTTCATTAACATTAGAGGCAATTCAACATTTGCTTTATAAACTGCATTTTCTAAAGATTTTGGTGTGCTTAGAAGAGGTACACTGGTGTCCTTAGTAGCAATATGCAGCTTTGCAAAAAAAGTAGCCTCTATCTTTCATGAAGGTACAATCCTTTTGGTTTTTAGTCTAACATCAGCCATTTTTCTTGGCAATTAAAAAAAAATACTGTGAGGAGGAGAATGTTATTTAATATTGAAAGATTAATCCTCCTTTAGAATTCATTCAGCTTCCTATGTGAGTGGGGTCTTTGGCTCAACTTATTAGTTCAGTTATTTATAAGAAAATTTAAAATTAAAGTGTGACACTGTGTTAATTAGAGAGAGAAAGTTGCTGTTCCCTGAGATTCCAAGTGTCCTACTTTTACCTCACATTTCTTCAGAGTTAATATGTTTCCCTTATTGGGAACAAAAGCCTCTCCCCCTTAGGTACATTAATCAGGAGAATTGTGTGAGTGAAAGGAGATGGAGGAGGAGGAAGAGAATTGGAAAGAAAAGAATATCTCTTTAGCTTCCTTCTTTAGGAGTTTTAGCAAGATTGCATGAGGAAAATGACCCATTTTTGTTTTCTAAAAGACATAACAGCTGAGAAAAAACATTTGTTTTGGCTTTATAAAAACTTTAACTTGGTATAGCTGAAGCCAATTATATAGAATTTAGATAGACGATTGAAAAAGGAATAAAATGTAGCCTCAATTATTTGGCCAGAAACACATTGAAATGGTGTAATTTTCTCAGGTGCCAACATAACAGAAAATGGTTCTGACCTTTTCCATGCTACTTTCCTAATGGCTATTTCTTATTTCTCTCTTTGATCATCCTGACCGTACTTGACTCCCTTCTTCCCTTCAGACCCGTCTCCACGCCAGCCTCTCACACACAGGCTTTTTGTTTGTTTTTGTTCAAAGGTTCAGAAGCATATTTAATGGTCTGTATAGGTAGCTGCAGGGTAATGATAACATTCAATGCTTCTCTCTGCATACAAAACCACATATAACTATAGCCAAAAATGATATCCAAGATTTCTGTTCTCTTAGTATTTGTTTTTTCTTGGAACTTGGTTGAGAAAGTTCGAAGGGTTTAAAAATGTTTTGTCTTTTTGACTATTGCAAAGTAAATATCTTAATCTTAGCTTACATTTTTAATGCATTTTAAATATATCATCATAATATAACAATAGTTTATATCATGTAGAAAACAGTCATACATAATATCATTAATTTCTATAACTACTATTCTGTGTTTTCCTTTACAGGCTTTTGCTATGTGCATATTTTTATGTAATTGTCATTGTGTAATTTTGAACTTAGAATTTTTGTTGGTAATTCAAAGGAACAACATGACAACGAAGAATATGTATCTTTCACTTAGTTCAAAAAATCACCTAGTGCTGATAAGAATCAGAAAATGACGATTTTCCTGAGTCATGGTGAATTTTATATTTGTCACACTCAGACGGTGATTTTAAATGCTGTTTTATTATGAGTTGTAAGAAGTAATTTTATCTTTTAATGTTGAGAAAGGCTTAGAGTTGTATGTATGTAACTGCAGTTATAAAGTGTAGAATCTTTTTAGTTTTGTAAATATTAGATTTGACTGTATTGCCTTATAAGAAACTCGAAATAAAAATAAGCATTACACAAATTATGAAATTCAAACTGTGTTGTTATAAACAGTGCAGCTTTAGGATACATTCTACTCGCAAAAATGCATGTGTAAATGTTTTTATACATGCATTAAAAAAAAGAAACTCCTTAAAATGAAGTAACTATTTCCTGTTTCAGTTTTCATTTTCTTTTCGTTTGAAGAGCTTTTGTTGCTCACTAGGAGTTGCTTTAAATCTCTGGGGAGATCTGTTCCGAATTTACTACTTCTGGATTGCCTAAAATCTCTTTAAAGTGTGTGCTTTGTTCTCTAAAAAGCTTAGGTCAGTTGAGCAACAAGCTACTCCTGTTTTTTTTTTTTTTTAAAAAAAAAAGGCTGAGTAATGCTGGAGCATTACTCGTGTGGCTGATGCAAACCTGGAGAATTTGCATCATCATTTAGCTGTAGTAAGTTGGTGTGACAGGCAGGCACTTAAATACAAGCCCATGAGGAAGCTGAGCTGGTTTGTAATGATAGGGCGGCAGCAGCAGCAGCAGCAGCAGCAGCAGCAGCAGCAGCAGCAGCACAGTCGTAGAACGAGGAGGTGGAGAACTGAGAGCACGATGCATACACAGGTGTTTCTGAGTAGTAATTAGATCGCTGTGAAGGACAAAGCACACCTTTGAGTTTTTAACCTGTGAACGAAGTAGCTCTGAGAGAGACAGTCTGAAAGCAAAGAGGAAGACATCAATCAGTAACACCAAGAGACACCAAAGTTGAAAGTTTTGTTTTTTTTCCCTCTGTTTTATTTCAACCTTGTGTGCCCCTACTATGGTCAGAAAGCCTGTTGTGTCCACCATCTCCAGAGGAGGTTACCTGCAGGGAAATGTTAACGGGAGGCTGCCTTCCCTGGGCAACAAGGAGCCACCTGGGAAGGAGAAAGTGCAGCTGAAGAGGAAAGTCACTTTACTGAGGGGAATCTCCATTATCATTGGCACCATCATTGGAGCAGGAATCTTCATCTCTCCTAAGGGCGTGCTTGAGAACACAGGCAGCGTGGGCACGTCTCTGATCATCTGGATGGTGTGCGGGGCCCTGTCACTGTTTGGTGAGTGCGACTTTTTCTCTGGGAGGGGCGTGGCTGTGAGATTGGGAAGCTTGTTTCCTGGGAAAGCAAATGATCATTTTGGAGGAGTGAATGGATGGCAAAGGCCACACCACATTTTTAAAATTTTTGTTCAGGTACATGAACTACCCTGACGCAACATCCACTGTTGGTGTGATCTGGAACTCCCTCAAATTGCTTCCTACACGCTGTACTTTCTTTTCCTAAGACAGGCTATTTTCTGACTTTTCCCCGTGGTGATGCGAGCAAAGGCTAACTTTTATGACCCAGTAAAAAACACGCACAGTTTCTGTGCAGGGCAGTTGTGCTTAGTTTGGGGCATTCTGGCAGCTGGCATGCTGAGTGAGATACCTGTGGAGTGGAACCTGGCGTGGGCTATTTAGACATAGAACAGAGTGTTCAGCAGAAGTTTTACTGACTTTTTAATAGCAAAACAAATGGGTAACAGTCTTTCTAAGAATATTTTGTAAGTTCACGTGCTTGTCAGCTCTTAATATTCTTTCAAAAGTCCTTGACATGGAGAGATTATGATGGCGCATAACTCAATGCCTATCATAAAGGAGTATATTGCAATGGCCTGAGCATATTTCAAATTATTTTTCAACCTTTCGTCACTCCTCACCACCCATATACTTTTGCAATACAAGTTTTAAAACTTCAGCTGGGTGTTAGTTTTCTGTGCTTGCCCACATCTGGTTTTTTTAATCTATATTTCACTTGCTCTCCAGAGACACAGATAATTTGTCCACCTGTTCAATGAATTAATCTGAAGGGAACTGGTAGAAGTATAATTACTAATTTTTCTTCAAAATTATGTCTTGTCTATTGATTTGAGAATTAACAGTAAAGAGGTAAATAAATGGCCCTTATGAGGTAGACAAATTTAACTAGAGAGCTACCTGAGTTTGTTGTAAAGATGATAAAAACTGGCGAATTGTCAAAAAATATTAAATTTGATTTATGCTATAAGGATGTATTTACTCTTCTTGGGAAAGATTCTACACTTATAAGTTGCTTTTTGTTTTAACTCTGGGACTAAGTCTAACTAACAAGTACTAACTCTAACTAGGACTAACATGTACTAACTCTTGATCCCATGTGTACCAATCCATTTATTCTTTCTACTCAGGCCCTGTGATGTTTTAAATCATTGGTTTGACACTCATCTAGAGAACTCAAATTCCATTTTTTTTTTCTGAGATGGAGTCTCACTCTGTCGCCCAGGCTGGAATGCAGTGGCGCAGTCTCAGCTCACTGCAACCTCTGCCTTCTGGGCTCAAGCGATTCTCCTGCCTCAGCCTCCTGAGTAGCTGGGACTACAGGCACACACCACCACACCGGGCTAACTTGTTGAATTTTGGAAGAGACAGGATTTCACTATGTTGGCCAGGACAGTCTCAATCGCCTGACCTCGTGATCCACCTGCCTTTGCCTCCCAAAGTGCTGGGATTACAGGCATGAGCCATTGTGCCTGGCCCTCAAATTCCATTTTTAGGAAGAAGTTATTTTAAATAAAACTTGTTAAAACAAGGTCATAGTATAGAAAGATTTATAGAGGAATTGTTTGGGGTTTTTAAGAAAGTTTGTTAGTCATATTTATATGACTAACTTGTGTTTTATTAAATATTAAGTAACAATTATGTGTCTTTATTTCTCAGTATTACTTCCCACTCTTATAAAATAATTTGGAGTAATATGGTTATGAAAAACTCTAATAGTACCCTTAGCCACTATTAATATTCAAATAGCTCTGGTGTATGCATTTATAGATAAGAAGAAACCTAATTGTTGATCATCTTAAATGACTTTGTGCACCCTTAGCCTTTAAATCTTCCTAGAGCACTTTTTATATTCAGAATAAATCAACATCTAATCAGAAGAACCACAACCAGTTTACTGGACTTTGCATATTTATGTACATTCAGCTTCTACTATGTGATTCAGTTTTTGCACATAATAAAGAATTACTCAGATGTAATAAAACAGATTACTATGAGTATTGAACTAAAATGATGGTGACTTGCGCTATGAAAATATGTGTATGCATATTATATATCATCTTAAAAAGCTCAAAAGAACATAAAAAAGAGGAAACAGCTAAGGGAACTAGCTAAGATTACACCTCAGTTGGTATTTTTTGATTAGTAATTGCAGGGAGTGTGCTATTAATCTACTTATTTATATTTATACTGCATTTGTCACTTAAGTTACCAGAAGCTTTTGGACAGGAGTGCCTCCATAATGGCAAGCAAAGCAAAATGTAAAGAAAATATAATCTTTCTTTTTGAAAAGACTCTAGAACTCTGGGAACAAGTGTAAAGAATCTGTATATTTGGTTATATATATATATATATGTATTTTTAAGTGAAGGGTCAATACATGGATTTTTACATCTTGTTTTGAACTTTTTTCATCTGGGCAAAATGGTTATGAAGCTTGAGACCTTTAAATGAAAATCCTTCCCCCAGAACTCAGTTTAAACCTAGGGCAACCATCCTGGAGTTTCAGCAAAGCATACAGAGGTCTAGGTATTGATTCTCTGATAATAAATTCTGAGGTACTTAAGACTCCTTCCAATAACATTTTATATTGGATCCTTTTCTGGACAGCCTACCAACATGGTGAATGTTTCCCCATGGAGAGTGAGTTGCAACTAATTACAAGTAGTTATAGATAGAGGAAATATATCAGTACTCCCCAAATATCGGTCTGCAGACTAGTTACTTTAGAATTAATTTGTGCAAATTTTAAAGTGATAGAGATTCTTGAATTTTTCTTGTAGAAAATCTATACTCTCTTGATTACAGTCTGTTTTTCATTTGAGTGTTTTTGAATTAAAAATTATTCCCAGACCAGGCCCGGTGGCTCATACCTATTATCTCAGCATTTTGGGAGGCTAAGGCAGACAGAACCCTTGAGCCCCGGAGTTCCAGACCAGCCTGGGCAACATGGTAAAACCCTGTCTCTACAAAAAATACAGAAAAATTTAGCTGAGCATATGCCTGTGCTCCCAGCTACTTGGGAGGCTGAGGTGGAAGGATTGCTTGAGTTCCGGAGGTGGAGGTTGCAGTGAGGCAAGATTGCATCACTGCACTCCAGCCTAGGTGCCAGAATGATACCCTATCTCAAAAAGTAAAAAAAAAAAAATTATTCCTAGGTGACTTAGATGTCACGAGAAGCTTAGAAATCAGATATAAAATAGGTGACACTAAGATTTCACTGAATATCCAAATTATATTTATATGGACTGTTCTGTCTTAGTATTACTAATCAGTAATACTTTTCTACACTTCTATTTTCAGAAGTAGTTGGGCAAAAATTGTGTTCTTACATTTGAGCACTTGACAGTACGGATAGAGCTTTTCACATAATGACAAGATATACTTTTTATTTTCTTGTTAATTACTCAAATCAATAAAGCATAGCTATATTTCATGTGGTGCTTCACATGTGTCAGCCCATGTACTGTGCTTGGTACCCACATTTATACATGCAACTCCCTTACGAGGTAGAAATTGAGATCTCTATTTTACAGAGAGTGAAACTGAGGTTTTGGGGGGCTGCATACTTGTCTAATTTTGTGAGTTGTATTGTTATATGTTAAAAATTTAGCTTATAGTTAATTTGATCTAATGTACACAAATATACATTATAGCACCTCATTTTAAAAAGTATATTCTGGCGGGGAGCAGTGGCTTATGCCTGTAATCCCAGCATTTTGGGAGTCCAAGGTGGGCAGATCATCTGAGGTCAGAAGTTCGAGACCAGCCTAGCCAACATGGTGAAACCCCATCTTTACTAAAAATATAAAAATTACCCAGGTGTGGTGGCAGGCATCTGTAATCCCAGCTACTCGGGAGGCCAAGGCAGGAGAATTGCTTGAACCTAGGAGGCAGAGATTTCAGTGAGACGAGATTGCCACTGCACTCCAGCCTGGGTGATGAGAAACTCTGTCTCAGAAAAAAAAAAAAAAGTATATTGTTCCAACCATTTAGAATGTACACTTCAAAAAAATCCAAGATAGCCTTTTATAGAAACAGACTAAGTCAGAATTCATTATGTTGACAAAATATATCCCACAAATTAAATGAAATCTTTCAAGACATAGAGTCCAGGCCGGGCACGGTGGCTCAAGCCTGTAATCCCAGCACTTGGGGAGGCCGAGGCGGGTGGATCACGAGGTCAAGAGATCGAGACCATCCTGGTCAACACGGTGAAACCCCGTCTCTACTAAAAATACAAAAACATTAGCTGGGCATGGTGGCGCGTGCCTGTAATCCCAGCTACTGAGGAGGTTGAGGCAGGAGAATTGCCTGAACCCAGGAGGCGGAGGTTGCAGTGAGCCGAGATCGCGCCATTGCACTCCAGCCTGGGTAACAAGAGTGAAACTCCGTCTCAAAAAAAAAAAAAAAAAAAAAAAAGACATAGATTCCATAGTTTTCTAAAGAGTGGATACAGTGGGAGGCTGAGGAGGATGAATCAAGAGGTCAAGAGATCGAGACCATCCCCGCCAACATGGTGAAACTCTATCTCTACTAAAAATACAAAAATGAGCTGGGCTTGGTGGTGCGCCCCTGTAATCCCAGCTACTTGGAAGGCTGAGGCAGGAAAATAGCTTGAACCCATGAGGCGGCGGCTGCAGTTAGCCGAGATTGCGCCACTGCATTCCAGCCTGGTGACAGAGTAAGATTCCGTCACACACAAAAAAGAGTGGATACAGCTTGTTTATTTTTATTTGTTACAGAACATGTTTATTAAAAGGGTTCTCAAAAAAAAAACGTTAAAAAAATGAAAAACTAACTCAAACATTTGGTCTAATGCCTTGTCTTGGTGTGAGATATGTTCTTCTAAAAATAGGTCAATAGTGTTGGCATTTCTCTTCTCTTTTTGCCCTGTTTCTAGGTTTTCAGCTCAAAATTCTGGAACACATGATATTGTAGACATGTGTCTTTATCATTTCAAGTAAAATTACAGTGTTCAAATAGAATAAACTCTGTGAGTCTTAGCAATTAGATGACTGTTGTTTGTCTTGAATAAGGATGCCATTCAAAACAAAGCGGGCAGTTCCCTCTCAGGCAACATAAACATTATTGTATAGGTGCCTTGAAAATGTATTAAATTGGAACCATTTTGTGACAAATATTTCACAGGAGCCTTGTCTTATGCTGAATTGGGAACAAGTATAAAGAAATCCGGAGGTCATTACACATATATTTTGGAAGTCTTTGGTCCATTACCAGCTTTTGTACGCGTCTGGGTGGAACTGCTCGTAATACGGTAAGAGCATAGTAGAAATAATTAAGAAAAAATAAACCGATTCATTCTTATGAATCGCCTTGATTATTTTTAACTGGTTAGAAATACGCATGTCGTGTGACTGTGTGATAAGTACATTTACCTCAGGTTATAAAGCCTGTGATAAAATACCTTTCTGGATTAAGATATTTGTAATGCAATTTTGTCACTGGCAAGCAAGCAGTTTGCCAGCAATGCCAAACTTCTAAAAGTATCTACCTTTCTTTAACCCTCAGCTATTCTCTTTGACATTTCTAGGAGAAAGATGGTTACTTGAAAGGATATGAACATGAAAATTCACCTGGATACCTTTTGACTGACTAGACAAAATTAAATATTATACTATGAATTAGAGTTTTTTCTTATTGTAGATTACACCATTATGTCATTTGACTTTAGTCATTGTGATGAAGACACTTCTGTGCTTAACAACTTAGTAAGTCTTATTCTTCATAAAAAACAGAGTTTGCATGACAGAGTCAAGTGACTCATTTCCTCACATTAAACAAATCAGGAACTATAGTGGCAAAGGTGTTTTTTGATTTTGTTGTTGTAAGAATGTGTTCACATTCCTGATTGTCTTGGTTTAAAATCAAGCTGAATAGTGCTAAGTCACTCTGAATAGCAAGTTTCCTTCAACTTTGTGGGAAGCTTATGATGTCATATGAGCATTTCAGAGTATCACAGTTCCTTAAGGGTAACTACTTGGGTAAATGTGACATGCACATTCTGATTACAGAATTTAATGCTATTACTGGGGAAATCTGTTCTTATTAAACATATATGATTGAGAGCTCCTGTGAACTTTTATGGCTAAGTGGCAAATACGGTGCTAATAAGAATTGACTTAACACTAATTATGAGTTTTAAGATGTTAGAAGCCTTTTTTTTTCTTTTTTACATAAAAAAGACCTTCAAAGTAGTGTCATGTATCATATCAATATACTTCATGAAGTCTGTTTTCATTTTAAACAATTCTGCATTATTTAAAATTGTTATATTCAAATAATAATAAAGAAATATTTTTTTTCCTTCCCTAAAATCCCTGTATGGGGAATGTACTTTCTGCTCCTTTTTGATTATCTCAATTTTACCTGCTCTTCAAAGGTCATCTTAAATCCTACCTTTCCCACAATTAATTTCCTGTTTATTCTAATTTATGTTATTTCTTTCATCTTGAATTCTTCTGGAAAATGCAGTCCCTGCTTCTCATTTGACATTGAACATGATATTTTCTATCCTTTCTTTTTTTTTTTTTTTTGAGATGGAGTTTCACTCATGTTACCCAGGCTGGAGTGCAATGGCGCGATCTCGGCTCACCGCAACCTCCACCTCCTGGGTTCAGGCAATTCTCCTGCCTCAGCCTCCTGAGTAGCTGGGATTACAGGCACGCGCCACCATGCCCAGCTAATTTTTTGTATTTTTAGTAGAGACGGGGTTTCACCATGTTGCCCAGGATGGTCTTGATCTCTTGACCTCGTGATCCACCCGCCTCGGCCTCCCAAAGTGCTGGGATTACAGGCTTGAGCCACCGCGCCCGGCCTTTTCTATCCTTTCTTAACATTTTAGGTGTCTACATCTTGTTTCCCTGTTAAAACTGCCAACATTTCAAGCACATATAGATAAGATCTTTTTGTATCCCTTATACTACTTAACTCAGTGCTCAGTTTTTGTTAGGTATTAAATTATTTTTGAAGAGTAATTGGAAGTTTTGCATTAGCATATATTGAGTATGACATACTCAACATTTAAATGCATGTAGTACTTATTTAGACTGCTGGCCTGTCAGGCTGGTGGGCTTTGGAGCTTGATGTAGTTGGAGCTGACTCCATCTTCAGCCATGTACTAGTGGTGTTAACTTTGGCTCATTGCTTGGTATTATAATGAGCATGATCAATCCATGTAAATATAGCTTATATCTTGCAGTAGCAAGGACAAAATATTCATATATTTATTTATTTATTCCGCGAACTGCTACAGAATGGTAAATGGCAAGAAAAAGAGATCTAAAGTGAAATCAGCCATGATTTCTGCTCCCAGGTAGCTGATAATCAAATGTTAAAACTACTTCTGTGTGTGTGTGTGTGTGTGTGTGTGTGTGTGTGTGTGTGTGTGTGTGTATTGAAAGAGGAAAGTACCTATGTATTCTAGAAGCTTTTAAAATATGTTCATATATCTTTTTGTCATAACATACTCATATTGCTGAGTTGGCCTTTTAAATAGGCAGAATAACTAATGACATGAAGAGGGATGAGATAGCTAAGTATTTAAACACCTCTTCTTTTACTAATACCCATAGTTCCTAAGTTCTTCCCATTAAGATCATACTTGTAGATTAAGCCAGTATTTCCAGAAATTATCAGTAAAACACAGATTGCAAGGAGAGAAATGACACCTCTCAGTACATAGCAGGGGTCATTAAACCAAATTTGTGTATTCACTGTGTATTCAATATATATTGGGTTTCTGCCACCTGATAGACACTGGAGAAAAAATTGTGATTAAGATAGATACAATTTTGTACCCCTAGAGCTCAGAGTCAAGTGGGAGGAAATCATTATCAATCGACAAATCACATAGGTAAATATAAAATTGCTACTGTGATAAGCACTGTGAAAGACAGGCCAAGGGCTTCGGTAAGAATATGGTCCAAGAGATCTGGCCCAGTCAGAGGTTGGAGAGGCTTCCCCTGGCAAAGAAAATTGAATCAAGATCTGAAGTATAAAACATGGTCAATCAGTTGCAGAGGCTGAAGGCAGAGAAGATTCATATCATTCTAGTGGCAAGAAACTAACTGAAGAGGTACAGAGGGAGAGCTTAGACCAGATGGAGCCTTGAATGCAATGGGAAGGATTTTTCCATATCCTGACCATGTTTTGAAAGTACTAAAATGGCATAATCAGATTTTAAATTATACATCAAAAATTGTATAAATAATGGAGAATAACATTTTGTTTGGGGGAAGATGGGAGGGTGTCTGGGAAAAGAAGATAACCTTATGCTGCTCTCCAGTATCAGCTGGCCAAAGTTGGGAACATGTATTGGTGGTTGGTTTTCTGATAATCTATGGATTAGGCATGAGTGTTGGGTAACCACAAGAAGAAAGAGAAGCTAAAAAGGGAGTTTGGCATAAGAAATTAGATAATTTCACAGACTTGCATGTGTATAGAAAAAATAAACATTCATATGTACTTACATCTAAAATGAAAAGGTTTGTGCAATTTTCTCATAAAAATATTTGGAGAACTGAAATAGAATGATTTATTACCTATATTTATATATACCTGAATTTATTTCATATTTTTGTCTCATTTATATTTTCTTAATTGCATAAGATTATAATAAATCTATTATTTTAAAATTTATACTTTGCATCTGAATGTTACTGTAGGTTTAAGAATAATCACTTGGCTTTGAGATTTTGTACAGAAAAAAATAAGAATAAAACAATGTCAAGTATTTAGGCATGTATTTGCAGGGAACACTTAATATTAATTTTTCAGGTTGAGTTTTGTGTTCATTCTCTCGACTATGCCCTGACACATTAGATCTGTGTGGCATTAACAAATTCATAATATGGCTGAAGTTTACTTACTGACATTTTGAGAAAGAAGACTGCTTCTTGTAAGGCCTATCTCTGTCTAGATCTCATGTAATAAACCAGGTTTTTAAGGAAAAGTCAAATACGGGAGAGCAGAGGAAAAGTTGAGAGTACTTACCCTTCTTCCCAAGAATATGTGAAGTTTAAAAACTAGCCACCAAAGTTATAGGAAACATTTCATTTGGAAGGTCTGTGGCAACCTAATCAAGTACAGGTTCTGAAAATTACAGACTTTCATATTTAACCATGTTCATATGCTAAATACACTCAAGGTAGAAAAAAATTAATGAAAATGCTATTTCTTCCCCTGTGGTTAACCTAAATATATACATTGTTTTTAGCCCTGCAGCTACTGCTGTGATATCCCTGGCATTTGGACGCTACATTCTGGAACCATTTTTTATTCAATGTGAAATCCCTGCACTTGCAATCAAGCTCATTACAGCTGTGGGCATAAGTGAGTATTATGGCTATAAATGTAAAAAAGGAAAGAACAACACAAAAATGATTGAAGACAAAGTTTCTCTAGATGTTTTGCATTATGGGATTCCTTCTCACATTATGTTCTTTTTGCTTACAGTTCCAAATCTGTGCTGGAAAGTAAAGAATCTGGGTTTGGAGTGGCGTCCAATATTGTATTCCATGCTAGTTTTGTATTTGGTCAATAGATATGATGGCTAATCTTTTTAAATAGTGAAAATTACCTTATTAGTAAAATATTAAGTTGATTATATGTGAATAAGACTTTTAAAGATGAACCCCAATTATTTTATAGATTATTTGAATTGGAAATTAGCTATATATTGAATTATATCTCATGTGTAATAATGGAGTTACATTTATGTGCTGGGTGTGTAAGTTGTGTTCATAAATTTTATAGTGTTAGCAGCTGTCACTCCCAGTGTTTTAATGTTAGCTGCCTGTTGTTGCTCATGAAAAGAGTTTTCTTTCAAGACTGATTCTTAGTAGCATTTCTCAACTGGATTTCCTTATGGTCTCCAAATTGAGAAGGTGTTCATCTTTTATCAATGAGCACAAATGTTTTTTGATTTATAAAGAAAACAAAAAGAAGAAAATGTACAAAATTACTTGAGTGATATGAAGCCATATATGACTTTAACTCCCCAAAAGATGCCAGGTACCAAATCCTTAAATATGGGAAAGGATAACTTAATTCTTGGTGCTATTTGAATCACTGTCTTAAGAATCAATAAGATCACATTTAACCAAGTTTTAACTACTCATACATAGAAAGCTACACAGGAATAACTGAATTGCATAATCAGAGAAGAATTTTTGGTTTGTATGGCTGTGTTTCAATAGGATAATGCCTCGGATATTGCCTATTATTTACTTATTTATTTTTAATTAAAGTTAAAAAGTAGATTTAGGGGGCACAATGCAGTTGTGTTATATGAATATATTGTGTAGTGGTGAAATCTGAGCTTCTAGTGTAAGCATCACTCAAATAGTGTACCTTGTAATCATTAGGTAATTCTCATCCCTCATCCTCCTCCTACCCTTTCACCTTTCTGAGTCTCTGATGTTCATTGTTTTACACTCTGTCTATGTGTTTACGTTATTTAACTTCCAGTTGTAAGTGAGAACATACAGTATTTGACTTTCTTTTTCTGTTATTCCACTTAAATAATGACTTCCAGTTCCGTCCATGTTGCATGCACCAAACACATGATTTTATTCAATTTATTGTGAGCACAATCAAAATGGTAGCTATTCATACTTTTGGAGAGACATCATTTGAAGTTCCACGAGACTAGAGACCTATTCATTGCTATATTTCCAGCTCCTCACACAGCTCCTAGCATATTGTTGGTGCTCAGTAGGTATTTGTTGACTGACTTTCTGAGAAGTCTAAGAACTTTTTCTCTAGCAGAAAAGTTTATAGCCTGTTTACTTGTTAACTTGGAGGATTAGATATCTTCAGTACTTTCAGGTAGTAGGAAAATGATAAAAACAAAATAGAGTTTGCTTCATATGATGTTCACGTCTAGCAGCCTAACGTTTTGTGAGATGAACCATTTTAGCATAGTGGCTACAGCTTAGGCTTTGGAGGCAAACAACCTGAAACTGAAACTTGTTGTTGCAATTCTTACTATGTGATCTTGTGCTAGTTTTTAAATGTATTTAAGTCTCAGTTTTATTTATTGGGAAAATGGCTATGAGAAGATAGTCTATTAATATCTTGAATGGCTAAAGGAAGATTAAATTAAGTCAGTTTTTTGTTAAGGTCATATTCTTTTACATTTTTTCTTTTCTCAGCTTTTATTTTGAGTTCAGGAGTTTACGCATTTGTTACATAGGTAAACTCGTGTCATGGAGGTTTGGTGTACAGATTGTCTCGTCACCCATGTGCTAAGCCTAGTACCCAAGTTATTTTTTTCTGATTCTCTCCTTCCTTCTAAACTCCACCCTCAAGTAGCCCCCCGGGTCTCTTGCTCCTCTTTGTGTGCATGAGTTGCTATCATCTAGCTCCCACTTATAAGTGAAAACATGTGGTATTTGGTTATCTGTTCCTGGTTTAGTTTGCTAAGGATAATGGCCTCTAGCTCCATCCATGTTCCCACAAAAGACATGATCAAAGTCAGATTTTTTAAGATCTTTATCAGAATGCCTTACCTATAGAAAGTTCTTGATAAGTCCACTGTTCCACTAAGGGATTGGACTATCAGCCATTGTTATATTCACCATTTTCTTGTCCCTTGAATGACTGAGGCAGGATCATATCACAATTATATTTAAAAAAGAGAAGAGCAGGGATGGCATTTTTGAGAGCTCTGTAAATTAACAATAATAGTTATTAATTAAAAACTATAATCAGAAGACTTTAAGTGGACTGTATGTAAACATTTATAAATCCACAAATTTTGGTCACTTTGGAGTTAAAATTACATGAATAATAATGCTATATTTATATTTTTGTAAGTCTATATAACTCTTTCCTTGTTTATCCCAATTCAATCAAACATTTTAAAGGAAAAATTTGTGTTTCAGGGAATTAAATGGAAACTGGTCAAGCTAAACTTTAAAACAGTTATAGAAAAGGATAACTATGTTGGGATTTATAAAATCTCTGTAGTAGACATTGGTGACGGAATAGTTAACAAGAAGCCTGAGTAAATCTCAGACAAACCCAAACATTTCCTTCTATTGTTATCATGAGTTACACCGTTCATTTTTAAATTTTGATGTTCCTTCTGCAAGCTTGAAATTCTGAGAAAGAAAAGTGTTCCCATAATCAGCAACAGTTAAAAAGAAAACTGGATGTCCTTATTACTCAGTGGTAGGTAATGTAAATCAGTGCCCTAATTGGGAAAGTCAAACTGTCTTTAAGAAAAATTTAGCTTTAATGGCGCAACAGGGGGTGGAAATGGAAACAGAGAAGGAGAAATTTATCTAGGGGCAAATCTCTCACATCCTGCTTGCTTCAAAGTGAGTCTAGGTGATTTTCTAACTGTTAGGGGTGGAAGGTTACCAAGATGTAGAAAATAGAGTTTAATTGCATGAATTGCTTCCCTGTGATCCTTGGGGAAGAAAACAGTTTGTGGCCATTTGAAATCTCTAGTTAAGCGTAGAAACAGAGCAAACCTGAAGGGTCTTGCTACATCACAGAAAAAAAAGAATTTCAAATTTTGTGAAATGTTAGCCAACCATTTGAGAGATGAGGGTGGGAGTTAACTGAGTGCTAATTCTCTCCCATTTTTTAAAGTAACTGTATTTCATTTCTGTCAAATTTAATGAAGATGAAAAAGCTTTTGTTTATACAGATTTCATCCATTCCAGTAAACATGTCAGGTACATGGATGTTTAGATGAAAAATCTTATAGATTCACATTTGGCTGTTCTTTTATAGCTCAATATTGTAATCACTTTCTTCACCTTCTATAGAAGTTCATGAATTTTCACTGCTCTTATAGATTCAATAAGCATTAAAGTATGCTCAATATTTAAAACATTTATCTGTTGCTCTATTTTCCTGAAATTGAACCCAATAGAATTATATACTTGAATGTCAGAATATAATTATTCTCTTAAGGAGAATATTTTTATTATATTCTGACATTCAAGTGTATAATTATATAGGGTTATATATTTTACATATACATGTTCACTTGAATAATTATTATGTTCTGACATTCAAGTGTATATATAGATATATATATTCAAGTATATATATAGAATATATAGATCTATATATTCAAGTATATATATATAGAATATGTAGATCTATATATTCAAATATATATATCTATATACACACTTGAATGTCAGAACATAATAAAAACATTCTCTTTAAGATATGAGATCCAGTCCTAGATCCATCCCTAACACCATCAATTGTTGTATGTCAATTTCCTTGCTAATTTATTTTATATAGATGAGTTAAGAGCTCCATCCTACTTCTCAAACCTGTGAGAGTAATTGGGAGGAACAGGCAAAATAACATTTATGATTTCATTGTAAAAAAATAAATTTGCCAGTTCTACAAAGGTATCACTTTATATTCTGTTTGACATTTGTGTTTTCCTGGCACCAGTAAATTACATAAAAGAAAATCTAGGACTATTTCTGTGTTAACATGTCAAATATAGCATAAGAAGTGGCTCTGTTTGAATCTTGTGATATCTAGCTATATCTACTTCTTTTCTACCATAGCTAAATTACCAACACAATCAATTCTAGGTAAATACGCATAGTATTAAAATATACAAATACTGCGAGCAACTATCATATACTTTAGGAGGATGACAAGTAAAATGTGGAATCAAAGGTTCCTGAAATCCCAGCTAATAAATACGAACTTCTGGAGAGGGAAAGAGCCATCACGAGTTTAAAAGAACTAGGTACACTATTATTTAAACATAATGGGATCATGTATGTCTTCTGAACTACTTCCCCATTGTTACCTGGGAACTAATGGTAAAAGTGTGGGCTCCAGAGTTGCATTACCTGGGCTCTAGCCTTCACACTTACTACCTGTGTAAACATAGGCAAGTTAAATAATATCTCGAGTCTCAGCTGCTCATCTGAAAAATAAGGCCAATAAAATAACTATGTCATAGAGATGTGAGGATTAAATAACATTATTCATGTAAAGTCTTTGTAAAATGTCTGCCAAAATAGTGTATATTTATGTATCGCTTAACATTTTTATTCCCAATAGTGAAATCCTAGATATAGACTGTCACCCTGCTTTTTAAAGTGTTTGTTGCTACATATCTTCTCTAAAATTAATGCATCCAGGAAACAAATGCTAATAAAAAGATAAAAGGAATTCAGGCAGCCATTACAAACAGCAGTGAAACAACCCACTTTATCTCAACATGAAACATATATACAGTACATCCATATATTTTTATCAGTTTAGCACAAAGTACTCAGAATTCAGAAGCCAAGAAGAACTTGAACCTGGGAGAAAACTCAATATATCTAGACTCTGTAATCTCATTCTTCAAAACCCAAAGACAGACTCGAATTACACAGAGTGCAGAAAGAAATACTTGCCAGTCCTTAAATCACAGCTTCAGTCTTTAACTTTACCTTAAACATCCTCTTCAAATATAGCTTCCTTCAAATATGTATTTCTTATCTCCAGGATTTATAGATATAGCTTCCATTGCCGCATTTCAGTTCTTATGAAACTGCATCATAAATAAGTAAATAAAAACTGTATGTCCCTGCATTTTTATTTTGGTAAAATTTAAGGCGAGCACACAAAAGAATGTCAAAATTGATATAATTATTTTCTCATGTGTGAAATTAGCAATTGTTATTCAAAGGAAGTAAAACTAGGACCAGAGAGCTGTCTTAGATTTCTTTGATTATTGCAATGTGGGTAGGTAGTATTTTTATAAGTATATATTATTTGTTTCAGAAACTCAGAAAGCTCTTGCATTTAGTGAATCCCAAATCCCTTTTCAATATTGTTGGATAAGCAACTACATAGACATAAATTTCACTGTAACGACACATGATGAAACAGCAGTTATAGCCACTGGAGAACCTTCACTGTGCCTCTCACTGGCTGCCTTGTTACTTGTTAAGCTATGCCTTCGGGGTAATACAGGTGCATCTCAGCTGGAATTTGGTGTACCAAATAATGAGTACAATGTCTGGATGCTCAGATAAAGCAGGGTTTTGAGAAACCTTTGAAACAAATTTCCTCTTTTTTCTTCTTTAAAAGTTTGTTGAGGTGTAATTGTCATACAATAAATCATACAGCTTTAAATGTACAGTTTGATAAAGTGTGATGTATGAATTCACTTCTGAAACTATCACTGCAATGGGATTGCTGGATCATATGATAGATTTATTTTTAGTTTTTTGAGGCATTGCCATACTGTTTTCTATAGTGTCTATACTAATTTAGATTTCTACTAGCACTGTACTTGCATCTTAATGAGAATTTTTGTAAAGCTGAGAGGAAAGCAAGGTGAATTGATCAGTTCATAATATCTGTTTGATTTTGTCTTCCATTTGCCTAAGCAAACTTTACAAAGTATTTTTAAAAATCTCTAATACCCAGCTTTTTTTTTTTTTCTATTTCAATAGGCATTAGGTACTTACATTCTTCATGCAAGTAACATAGTTGTTACAAAAATAAGAGTGCCTCTCTCTCTCTTTCCTTCCTCCTTGCCTGCCTCTTTTCCTTTTTATCTTTCTCCTTTCCTCTCTCTTTTTTTCTTTCTCTCTATATAACAATTCTTTTCAATTGTGGAAAGAACTTTCATAAATTGAGTGTGCTTTGGGTTTTAGGAGCCCTATTTAAAAGAAAACACTGCCCTTTTGTTGCTGGTGGCCACATGAGACAATTTTTTTCACTTTTATGCCAATGTTGAACTTCCTTAATTAAAACAATAATTATCATGTAATGACGCATCACGAAGTCATTTACATGGAAAAGGAAAAGAACCACTGGATGATGGAGCAGGGAGCAGAGTTGCACTAACTTATATAAGTGCCTTCTACTGGGGAGAGAGAATTTTATTTCTGTGATTCCTCAGATAAAATAATGTACTTTGTCATTGACAACAGGCCTATTTATCTCTTCATGTTTTCAGCTTCCAACACAGATAAAATATCCCTTCTTAGGTGCCCCTGTAGTTTATTCAGGGGTTTGGCCTTTTTGATCATTCTCATAATTACTCCTTTGAAATATTTCTTCATTAGTAACTCCCTATTTCACTTTGTATTAGATCTTCTGATCCCTTATTTTTCTCATCTTGGAATTTTTTCCAAAAACAAAATGCGTTTTATTGCTTCATTTACTTTTTAATTTTTTTACAGCTTTATTGATGTATATTTGACAAAATTGTAATTTTAAGGTGGACAATGTAATGATTTTATATCTATAGAGAAATGATTATCACAATCAAGTTAGTTAACACATCTACTACTTCATTTAGTTACCCCTCTTTTTTGTTTTGTTTTGTAGTGAGAACATTTAAGTATATTTCAAGGATACAATTGAGTATTTGAAAGTATAGTCACCAAAATGCTATATGTTCATTATAAAATTTATATAACTTTTCCAAAAAATAAATTTAAAAAACTGATAATTATTCAGTATTCTATCACCTGTAAACACCTGCTGTTGATGTTTTGGTAAATACATTTCCAGATATTTTTATTTCTCTCCGTATCTATTCTGTATCTTCCCTCCCTCCTTCCCTCCCTCCCTCCCTTCCTTCCTTCTTCCCTCTTTTCCATCCATCCCTCTAACTTGCTATACTTGTCAGTAATATATCATTAATATCCTTTCTTGTAATAAATATTTAACTGCCTTATAATTTTAAGTGGCTGCGTGTAAACTATTAAAATGATATTAGTTAATTAGTCTCCCTTTAGGGGGTTTAAGCTGTTTCACTTTTTTTTTTGCCTTTAAATATTACATGTTGACAACATTTGCATTGTTAAATTCTGAAGTGAGCTAGTAACTATCAGGCAATGAAAACTATGAGGCAGACTCACTACTATACATAAGGAAAACTTCCAATTGCAACTTGAATAATAAGAATTCTGTAGTTTTGTTTCATTCTTTGAGAAATATATGCATTTTTAATATTTGTTTAGGGAGAGTATATCTTTATAAAAATAAAGGTTACAGTTAATAATTGTAAATGTCAGGAATAAAGTAATGTTTTGGGTTTTTAACACTGAGCATAAGGTTGTTGAAAGAGCGTAAAGTTGAAATCCACTGTCTAGAATAATGTCCGTCATCCAGCAGAGTAATGGAGAAAAGTCTTAGAACATCACCATTTTTCTTGTCCCTTAGATATTCTGAGGACCCAGTTCATTCATTTATTCAACAAAAATGTGTTACGCTACCTAGGCCAGGCATGGAGCTGGACACTAGCAATACAGTGATGAATAACCCATTCTCTATCCTTGAGGTTTTCATGGTCCACAAGGTGTAGAAGGTGGATAGTTATTGCTGCTTGGGAAATTATAGACAGCATCAGAAAGAATGAGAAATGCTTTGAACCCAGTGTGCATCCTAGCCAGGCTATTTTTTTGCATTCATCATTTAGAATGTTGTACTCAAGCCCTAAAACATAACTTGAAAGACTATATTTGTACGGTAAGTTGAAAGTCATCCCTTGATATGCTAATTAGAAAGAAGAAAACCAAAAGAAAAGTGCTGCCAGACGCTAGTCCTGAGAGTGAAAAATAAGATCTTAGCTAACTTTAAACTTCTTGTCCCTTCCTGAGTGTGATCCACGTTGGCAGGCATACCATCATCGAGATAGAGAAGAGTTGCCACATCAGGCTGGAGTGTCAAATTCAGCCACCTGATTGGATGCTGTGATGGCAGCAGGGTTTGGTTAGAAGACATTTTTCTATGATTGTTAGAGTACTACAATATATGTCCACTCTTATATACAAAGAATTCTCATTGTCCAGAGGTTTTATCCGTGTTTCCCAAACTTTAATGTGCATAAAAATCAGCTGGAGAATCTGTCGATTTGTATTCATTAGGTCTGGGGCAGGGCCTGAGATTCTGCATTTCTAAAACACTTCCAGGTAACGTCAACACTGCAGCCTTGTAGATTGCCCTTTGAGAAACAAGGACCTAAAAGGTCTTTGTGCCAGTGAGGATTCACCTTTTGTAACTTCATCTATTTGTTTGCAGCTGTGGTGATGGTCCTAAATAGCATGAGTGTCAGCTGGAGTGCCCGGATCCAGATTGTCTTAACCTTTTGCAAGCTCATAGCAATTCTGATAATTATAGTCCCTGGAGTTATGCAGCTAATTAAAGGTATGGACTGAAAAGTAAATGCTTTTTAAAATACTTATCTGCTTTTGGTCTTTTTTAACACTAACTTTTGCTTGTACTAGCAGAATCCTTAATTAGTCTCTACTTGTGGAACTTAAACTCTATGTTGTCATCTAATTGATTTGAAAGGCTGCTACATTGTAAGTGAGTTGGTTTTTACAGTTGAATGGCAGCGAGGGGATTAAGACTGGGCCAAGCAGCAAAATAAGGCATCAGTGAATTTTCCAGGCATAATGGTTTGGAGTGAAAACTCGAAGTAGAAAAAAAAAATCTGCCAGTTAGTTTTAATTACAGATAAATATTTTTTAACCTTAAAATTGTCCAATAATGGTAATAAAAATTACAGAGAAAAAGGCATCTGGAAAATAATGAAATTTGATCAATAATTCTTTTACTTTCTGGTTATTATTCCTTTTAAATTGAGAGTGATATCCTCAAAAGAGGAGTCAGTATGGGAACAGCATTCCTAAACACCCAAATTATCACAATAAAGTAGTTGTAAAAACTTAATTTTTATTGTTACATTATTTTTCATGTAAAATGTGCATTTCTGCTGAAATGCAACATTTTCTGGGATTATTTGCTTTATAGAGTTTAACATTTAATACGGAAAAAGAAGTTGAGAGGTGATATCATTTAGAGTTTTAGTTGTTTTAGGAAAGAAGCCACATGCAGTTGCTTGGACTCGGTGGAAATTGTTGGAGGACAGAGATCCACATGAATTATGTAATTAGCAACAGGAATATAGCAAGAAATAAATAAGAAAGTGAGAAGAAATTGTAACGGAATGACATAACTTGGGCATGTTAAGTATTTAATGTTTACATTGATATTGTCTGTTCCAAGAAAGGGAATTTATAGAGAAATTTAATGACATTGTAGGAAAAGAATTACACAAGGGAAAAGGAAGTGCCAAAGTTTGGTAAAATCATCACCGTTGGTAGAAGCATTCAACAGTAACAAACACTGAAAGATCAGCTACTCTGTAGCTGGGAAGGGGAGCTGCCGTTGCCCATTTAATAAGCCTAGTGGGAGATTTTAGAGCCCTGCTGGCGGAAATGCTTTTATCAAATCCAGCAACTGCAGCCAACGCAGAATAAACACAGTGAAGATTTTGACCATTTGAGCTTGCACTGAAGAGAAGACAGGAGCTTGCTCTTCTAATATACCTTGGCCTCCACAGAGCTAGCCTGCTCATATTCTATCTTATTCATTAGGAATGTAGGCACAATAATCTGTTTTGTTAGTGCTTTGTTTTTCTGAGTTAACTCTTCAGTCTTCTGTAAAGAGCTTCTTCAGTACTGAAAAGTGCAGAATCTCTGGGTCATTGACTGCTCTTTGACACCAGTTTAGATTCCAAAAGATTATATGCTATCCTTTGAAACTAAGATTAATTTCTTTTTTTGGTGTAATTTAAGACATTATAGGTAGCATTATAGACCGTGTTCAATTTTTACCACTTATTTATATATGTATATGAGGAAGGGTTTGGTTGCCCAAATGTCACTGTATTACAAATTCCTTGAGAGCAGAGGTCATGATATATCTTGAGGTTTTTTTTGGTGGCTACAACATAGAGACACTTTAATTAATAATTATGATATCAATGCTACATGTGACAAGCTTCTTCAGAGATCTCACTCAGAGAAATTCCATGAGAATATTACCACATTTAATGTAAATTTTGACATTTTAGAGGTCATTGTTAGCAGGTATATTTGCTCTCTTACTATAAAATTGTGATTTTCTTCATCTCTAACATGATCACACATTTTACACATTAATCTGAAACTCTAGTAAGAGACTTTGTTAATACAAATTGTGCTTTTATTTTTATTCTAATCAGATCCTCAAAGCAGTTGTATGTTATATATTCGCTTGTGAGGATTTGTTGAACTTTCCTTTGAATATTATGATTTTAATCTTCCTGAGACCTCTGTTATATAGCCAAAATATTTCTGAAGTTTAGAAACAAAATTGCCTCTCTTTTGTAATATTCTCAAAATGGTACTTTTGAAGCTCTGTGCTTGTGACCCAGTCTTTACAGGATTTGGTTTTTCTTATTGATTATTTGGTGCTGCACTCTTAGAAATATTGTGCCTTTATGCCAGAGACCACAGATCATGATAAAAGAATATTCAACAGATGTTTTTGTCTGAATTCCACTATTTATATTTTTCTTCTTGAAGGACACAGATGTTTTAGTGAAATAGGCATTTCTGAATTTATTGTATCATGTAAAAAGTGAGCTCTGTTTAGGAATCATTTACTTTGAGGAAAAAATTGTTGTGATATATAACTCAGCACTCTCCATTTTTGGTCTTCATATTCACCCATATTATATGTATATATATGTTGTGCCTGGACGATGCAGGAAACAACTGAGATTTGACTTGGGAGAGAGAGTGCCTCGTACCCATCATCCACCCCCATCCCCTTTCTGTTTATTTACATGAAGTTTGATTTTAAAACAAACTCTCACTTCCCATTTGGCTAATCTCATTTGCTCTTTTCTTTGGGCAATATAAACATTGTTTCTACTTAAGCTCGAATATTCACTGACTAAAGTAAATCTGAATTTCTAACTTTTAAAACTATTCAAAAGATATATAGGAACAAGTTTCATTGTGATTCACAAAATAGAGAAAAACGTGAGGAATTAAAGCGTTCAATTCACATGTTGCTGCGAAATTTGTTGAAACCTATTTATTTTAGAGTTTGTTATAATATCTTTTCAATATTTATAGGAAAAAACCATATCATTCTCTAGGACAGGGTCATAGGGTGAGTGGACTTTCTCTGTAAAGGACAAAATGATAAATATTTTCAATTTTTCAAGCTATATAGCCTCAACTCTACTATTATAGGCTGAAATCAGCCATAGTCTGTACTTCATGAATGGGCATCTTTATCTTATAGATGAAGAAAACTTTGTAAGAAAGGCTTGCAGTTTAGGTTGGCAGATACAGTCCTCAGGGTTTTCCAGCTTCTGCTCTAGGAGGTAGGCATCTAATGAACTACACAGGATAAACAGAAAACAGAAAGGTAAATGATATAGGAAAGGTGTCCTGAGATTTATTTTTTTCTCATCATTAAGGGGAGACCCTTAGATACCTCTCTGCATTTTTTTGCCCAGTAATACATTGTCTTTACTTTTAAGAATTCTACCATATTCATCAAGATTGTAATTTACAGAACACCTTTTAGTCTTCTTTTATGGTCACAATAGAGGCATACTCAAACAAAGGATTATTTTTCAATGCCATTTTCATATTTGTTATAAATTTATTAAAACAGAAATGTGAAATAATGTTAGTGATCAATCTTTGATCACTAACAATTTTTGATCTCTTTTGGGACCGCTTTTATAGAATGGGCACAAGAAATAGATAAAGATGGTAATCAACAGAAAGTAAGAAATCTAGACCTAAAACAGTGTGGTTCTCCACACCCCCATGTTTCTGGTTAAGAGTGAATACCAACTCTTTGAAAAATCCTGAAATCAGTCTATTCTAATTACAGGTCAAACACAGAACTTTAAAGACGCCTTTTCGGGAGGAGATTCCAATATTACGCGATTGCCCCTGGCTTTTTATTACGGAATGTATGCCTATGCTGGCTGGTAAGTTGAAAGCTCCAGATCTGGCAGTTTGTGTAGTTCATTCACCCCATTATGTACTCAAATTAAGTGCCAAGCAAGGGGCCAGACACATGTGAATAGCCATAATCCAGTGTGATAGGCTTTACTTGAAATGAGAAATAAGGTATTGTCACCTCTACCAGGCCAATTCTTTTGCACATGACAATGCAAACATAACAGGCTTCCAGTCAAGGTGACTATTAGATTTAGCCTGATGTCATTAAAAAAGCAAACAAATGCTGGGTCTTAAGATCCAATAAAAATTACTTATAAGTGTGTATCAGTAAGGACATAATAGTGCCATAAGGTACTAAAGAATAATACTTCACTTGTCAAAAGGCCTTTCAGTGAAAGCTCCAAGGGTATTTACAAATAGTGATTAATTGATTTTTTTTCCAGCTTCTCATGAGATAGAGAAATAACTCAGATGTAGAAATAAGTAAGACGTTCCCAGGAGTTAATGGTACTCTAAAGGCAGAGAAAGAAAAACCAAGATAATGCAGTCAACTCTACTAGACAATCTGATCTGCTACATTTAAAAGGACCTTACATGTTCTTTAAAATTTCCCCAATATCTGAAAATTTAAAAAGCAAAGGTAATTAAAATCATGATGCCACAGATATATTTCCTTTGATGCATGTCCATCTGTGATACCTACCGTTCTGGTTAAGGCATTAAAACTTTGTATTTATACCTTGTTTTGTTCAGATACTTGAAAAACAGTAATTATGGGTAAGAGTGGGATTTTTCCTCAGTAAATTTTATTGACCTAGTAAGATTTAGTAGAGATGATCATTGCAAGAAAGCCTACGAGGTATTATTTAAATATCAAAATCATTATAGTAAGATTAAATTTCATTGTTATGGGGTAAATCAAGGCAATATTTGTTTTTAAATTATTTATAAAACTCATTGTTATATAGCTTTGTCTGTGAGAATGATCTATGAGCCTGAAAGTAATATTAGGAAACTATACTAGCTCAAAAATTATATGAATGCATTTCCAACACAAATATAATTCCATTTGTTTCTTTAGTTTTTAAGATCTTACCTTCTAGCTAATGCATAGAATATAGATATATTTCAAAATGAATGGAGTATTCACCCTAATAATCTCATTGAATTATGAAAATATAGTATTAGAGGATAATTAGGGAATTATGGGAACTTAAAATCTTAACATGGCCTTTGAGGCAAAATATGTTTGAAGAGCGTTAGAAGATTGTAGCTCTAAGGAGATCAGTGTAAAATATTTGCGTATTCCCAGAATATTTTTATAACCATTATCTGTAAGCATCAGTTTTGTATCATTCAGTATTTCTGAAGTCTTTTTGCTTTTGTCTGAAGCACAATGTGGTGCTAGACAGACAAAAGAACTGAGCGTGATCACAGGGTTAAAGCAGAACCAACTGTTCTATGGCTGTTCGCCCTGGATCAGAGCTCTGTGCCCTGGGGCTGCAGCCAAGCTACTGGGAGGGTCACTGGGAGACACCAGAGCAAAGATGGGAGGTAGAGAAAGCTTTCAGGTACAGCCAAGTGTTGGGAGCCCAGCAATACGCAATCAGGAGTGTGGAATGTGAGGATAGTCACAAGGGAGATTTGATTAATTCCGTTGAATGAAATGTCTTTTGCTTGCGAATACCATAGATCTGTTCCCATGCAATCTTAAAATATCCTTTTACCCCCTTCACTTTTCCAATACCCAGAACTAAAAATTCAGGCCACCTGCTTTATGTAGAGCAAAACTTCCCCACTTATGTAGGCTTTTGAGGGCTGATGAATTTCTCCATGGATGAAGATCTTCATTTTGATTTATCTTATGAATATTTAAGTTTATTGATGCTGACCTCAAAATATTACTCTGATTACAAGGTAAAAGGGGTTTACATGAACCTTATTTAATACTTTTACCCATATAATCCTCATGTCTACTCCCTATTTGAAAGACCAAGAAATCATTGATTTCTTTAATATCCTGTTAGGGTTCAATCACAGTATTGTAAAATAAGTCCAGGATTTAAAATGGAATGTTATCTGATACAAGTGACTTATGTAGGGGACAGATAAGTAACTGTGTTTCTGTAACAGGTTGTTGTGCTACCTGCAGCCACTTTGTGAAGACGCAGAAATAACCTGGCTGTTAATCTATGGTCATCAGTCTTAGAAAAAGGAAGCTGTGTTTAGAAAAAAATATAGTCAGTTGGTGTGGAGTTCCAGAGGAAAAGTTATTACTGGATGAAAATGAAACAAGATGGAGGCTAAAAGAATTCCCAAAGAGAGGGGCATTTATTCACTTGCCAAATGTGATCCCTGCCTTTCTGAACTTTCTCTCGCTTTCAAGATATGATTACAAGCCTGGGATGTAGAATTATCAGTGGGGTACTGTAAAGGATCCTCTACTCCCTATGCTGCTGCTATGACAATGTTTGACAGTCCCCTAATAAAAGGTGGGGGCATTGAAAATGAGTAAGTCAGAAGCAAAACAGCTATTGTCATTAGAGCTTACTGCCCAGCCTGTTAGCCTGTAAGTAAAAGCATCAAGACCATTGTTGTCCTGGAGACCTTGCTCTGCTAGCAAGAAAAAAGATACCACCAAACCCAGGGAGGGAATATGAATAGAGGAGGCTTTTGTCTCTGAAGAATGCAGAACCGTTCTAGAATGATAAAGCTACTTCACAGAAGCTTAGTTAGGGGAAAAGAAATCATTAACCCAGCCAGGTCACACAGTTGGGTCAGAGCAACGTTAATAACATTGCCAATGTCTGCATTCAGAGAAATACATCTGCCAGTCCTCCTGTGGCCATGGGGAACTCAGTCCCATATCCTGATCCAAAGCTAAACATTGCTTGGTAGGATTTTCTTTTCTTTTTTTTTTTAGATTTTCTTTCTTTCTTTCTTTTTTTAAATTGTGCCATAGGAAATAGTTTTCAGTGTCTTTTTCTCTTCCTTTTAAATCCCATTCTCAATGGATTTAGTCTTTCTAAAGCACTTGCTGGGATTATTTTGTACTATTGTGTCAAATCGAATCTAAAGAATAAGCTTGTTTTAAAAATAATTCGCGTAGTTGGGTATTGGAATGCATTGCCAACATTGCAGTACTTTTTATGCGCAATCACGGAAAAGCTGGAACAATAGATCATATGAGCATTCTCTAGAGGACTTGAAATGTTGTAAACCAAAGGGAATACCATGGACTCATTTCTGGAAACTAAAACATAAAGGTGGATTTCCCACAGGATATGTGAACGTTTACACTAAAACCAGAAGCTTTCTCCTTCCTACTCACCACCCTGCTCCCAGCCCTTTCTTCTTGTCTACTCCCTGGAGCTATGGCAAATTTTGAAATTGTTGAAATTGTGGGGTTTTTTTTTTCATAAATATTTTATTTATTGCTTTAACATTGTTGGAAAAGACTAGTTTCTAAAACAACTGTTAGGAAGGAACTGGCTATTTTTGACATGAGAAGCCTAGAAATATTTCTTGGTGTGTGTGATTTTTCACTGGTGATGGTCTTTGTTTTTTGGCATGAGTGTGTTTCTTTCTTTTTTCTTCCCCTACTTTCCATTGCCTCAGGCTTATAGCAAACACATCAAACCCCTCCTGGAGTGCATATTGCAGGCATAAGGACTATTTGTTGCTGGCTTTCGCGGTGTACTATGATCTCTATTTTTAGGAACTTATTTTCTAGTCATTAAAACAATCTTTGGCTCCTGACTTTTTAGATCACCATTGTTGCTACTGTTCTGTCAGCTTTTCAATTGTTTCAGCTTAAAACAGTCCTTAAAATTGTGGACACTTTAACCTTGAACATGGACTGACTACTTGTGGATTTAGATGGTTTCATAAAGATGGAGCAAGACAGATTCTTCATCTTTGTTTTAGCTGGTGAGATACTTAAAGTCTGCTAAGAGCTGATGGGCTAATATTCCAGCCACTTCATTTTAGATTTTAGAGAATTTGTACCTATGAACCTATGCTCCTGCATACCTATGTAAAAGATTATTTTAAATAATAAGAAGACAATAGATTATATTGAAAACATGATTTTTTTTTTAATTTCGCAAAAATTTTCTGAGCATATAAAAGGAGAAAATAGAGGAATCTTTGCCTTCCTATGTTTGGTTCTTTTCTATAGCAATCCCTCTGCCACACTTGTACTGCAGAATACTAAGCGAATACTCCTTTCCCTGTGCCTAACCCCTCTGCCACATTTTTGTGCTCATGTGCTATTCTCAGTCTGGAATGGCCTCACACCACCTCACCAGGGCTAAAGATAAAGCAATTTTTAAAGGTTCAAGTTGGGGGATGCCTCCTTTAGAAAACATCTTTTGACCTACCAGGTTGGGCTAGACCTGCCCTCTGGCTCCCATGTATTTGCTCCAGCATTGGTTCTGCACTGTATCATACTATTCTGTGGGGCATTCTCTGAACTATGAGCTCCTTGAGACTATGGGCTTACCACTTGCATGTCTCTGACACATGAGAAGCACTCCGTAAATATGGCTTAATAGAAAAATGATTTGTAGGAGTATTTGGTGGTTAGCTATTTTCATCTTACTATAAGTATTGTTATAGTTTTCATAATTCTAAGTCCAATTTCAAATAATTTGAATTTGAGACTTTGGATAGTGGCAAAATACATAATAGTTTGTGATTTATTTATCTATTTTTAGGTTTTACCTCAATTTTGTAACTGAAGAAGTAGAAAACCCTGAAAAGTAAGTAACCAGATGAACTCTGAAATTTTCCTGAAGAATAAAATTTACGATTACATAGTTTAAAAAGTAGACTTGACAAAGAAATTCAGTGGGGGCTAGTCAGCCTTTAACATCACCATCATAACTATAATTTTCTTAGGCAGATAAGATTTATTTGACTTTATCATAAATTATATACATAATTATATATCATAATTATATACAAATAGCTTAATGGTATATTCTACATTCAATACTACGTTGTCTTTTAACCTAAAAACATGAAAGAATAAAGTTATATTTTAGGTAGCCTATTCCATATAAACACATACATATAACTTAATATGGACTCTCAACTATCCACAGGATAGCTTGAACTCAAAAAGTTAATCATTTCTAACAATTCATGTAATATTTTTTCATAACTGTTGAATTAAAATGGGTAATGTAATTAATGGACAATTAGTTATGAAAACCTAGAAATACCTGCAGAATGTTAGAGGAACTTATACATTTTGGAAGCTGGATAATTTCTACTCTTTCTAGGTGACAACTTGATAAATAGATAATTTGATGATGATTTTTATAACATTTTTGAAATGAACTAACAGAGAAAAATGAATTATTCTTATGAGTTGTTCATAAACATTGGATATTTTACAGAAAAAATTCATGGGCAAAGAGGGAAAATTTAGGAACTAGAGTACAGTATAAAATGTAGACTAAATCATAAAGTTATTTAATTCATTTTACTTTATTGAACATGTGCCATGTTCCAGATATTGTGCTGGGAACAGCTTTCATGATGCCTAAGACTTGTCTTGAAGCATTTTGTTGACTAGTCAATGAGTCAAATGTTTGAACAAATAAATGCAACACTGTGATTGGTACAAAAATAGATTGTTTTCCCAGTTCGGCAAAAAGAAAGGAAGGAAATACTTAAGTGTGTTTAGGGAGATGTTTATAATGAGTCTCAAATGATGAGTAGGTATTCCTTAGGTAAAAGTGAGAAGGAAGAGGAGTGTGGGAAGAGAAAGAGAGAGACAGAGGAGAAACACACACACACTGATTTCTAGGAAAAAAAGCAAGTACAAAGGTGCGTTAGTATGAAATAGGCTGGACATCAAAGGCTATGCCTACGGGTTGACAATTCACACTAAGATAGACTAAGCAATGCTGGCACCTAGCATCTTGGGAGATGGTAAACTGATTAGATCTGGCCAAGTACCAGGAATGTCAGAGTTTAGAACACACAAGCCAGCAATTGGTATCTGATTCAACTGCTATGCAAATCAATATGTAATTTAAACATGTGAAAGCCTATTTTATTAAGAAATATGACCACTTTATGCCAGTATTGTCATATTTATAACTGGATTGTAGGTAGAGAACACATATTTACCAAGAGCTAGTTATTTCTAAGCATTACTTGGAAATGATAAGCTACCTTATGACTGTAAACCCTTTGATTACAGAGATAAATGGACTGGTCTGCCTTTTTAGTTTTAGAGAATTATTTGTATATAAGTGGCAGCATAGAGAAAAGACAGTTCTTACTGGATGTAATATAAAATATTTATTGAATTTCTATGATGGGAAATAAATTACTATGGTTTGTAACTGTGTCTGTTAAGTTTACAGATATTTTAAAGACATCAGTTACTAGAATTTAACATAAGAGAATATTTCTTATAAGCAAATGACAAATTGTAGGGTTGCAGACAAGACCTATAACATTACATTTATTATATGATACATCAGTGGTGTAGATATAGTTTGTATTCTCTTTAATATTATTTAACAGTTTAAGCATGATTTTTGTTTGCCACATATACAGTAATATTATTAGTCTATACTAAGCATACCTTTAAACTACTTATGCCGTGATTACTTCAACACAAATTTCTGACATATTCCCCTAGGCTAGTGTTCAGATTAAGGATTCTCTCCTTCAGTTTTTTAATTGAAAGGCCTTAGTTTCAAACCACTGATAATGTCCATGATTTAGTGCACACAAATACTAAGGAACAGGTCATGGTAGTGTATTAATTTAGTGCTTTTTTTTTTTTCTGTTGCAAAGGAATCCCCTTATCTCAAAAATGCAAATAATAATAGCACATACTTCAAAGGATTGTACTGATGAATTAACATGCGTAAGGTGCTTAGATTAGTGACTGTCACTTTTTAATTTCTACATAATTGTTTGGTTGTCTTTACTACTATTATTGTTATATACTTTATTTGAGGAAAGTAAAATGTTATTCACATAATAGTGTTTTCTAGAATTCAATATTCCAAGCAATTATTTTTCTTCAGACCTTTTGAAAGCAACGTGAAAAGTTATAGCAGTTTGAATCTTACTGTTTAGACTTTCAGTGTCAAAGCTGAATATGCAGTTTTGGCCTCTGATATGCATTCTTGATCCTTAAAATACCTTTATGGGATATCTATGCTGTCGTCTTGATGCATGCATACAATGTGTAATGATCAAATCAGGATAAATGGGATACCCATCACCTCAAACATTTATCATTTATGTGTGTGTGTTGAGAATATACCAAATGTTCTCTTTTAGCTAATCTAAATTATACAATGTTTTTGGTAACTACAGTCACTTTACTGTGCCACTGAACACTCGAACATATTCTGTCTAACTCTATTTTTGTTTTCAATAACCAACTTATCTCCATTACTTTCTCCTTATTCTTTCTAGCCTCACTATCATTTTAGTCTCTACCTCCACAAGATCAACTTTTTTTAGCTCACTCATGAGTGAAAACATAATATTTGTCTTTCTGTGCATGGCCTACTTCACTTTATATAATGTCCTTTAGGTTAATCTATGCTGCTTCAAATAGCTGAGGAAAGATTTCATTCTTTTATTGGCTGAATAGCACTCATATATATATTTTATATATATATATATATATATATATATATATATATATATATGTATATGCATACACACACACACACACACACACACACACACACACACACACACACACATAGGTATATATCACATTTTCTGTATCCATTTATCCATGGATGGACACATAGATTGATTCCATGTTTTGGCTGTTGTGAATAGTATTGCAATAAACATGAGAGTGCAGATGCCTCTTCGATATACTGATTTCCTTTCTACTGGATATATACCCAGCAGTGGGATTGCTGGATCATATGGGAGTTCTATTTTTAGTGATTTGAGAGCCTCCATATTGTTCTCCATAGTGTCTGTACTAACAGCAAATTTTAGATTCAGGGGTTACATGTGTAGTCCCTGAATTTAAAATAAAAGGTGTTTTGTTTGTTACATGCATATATTGCATGATGCTGAGGTTTGGGGTATGAATTATCCTGTTACTATTGGATAGTGGGCATAGTACCAAATAGGTAGTTTTTCAGTCTTTGCTGCCCTCCTGCCCTCCCTACTCCAGTAGTCCCCAGTGTTTATTGTTCCCATCTTCATGTTCATGAGTATCCAGTGTTTAGCTCATACTTATAAGTGAGAACATGCAGTATTTGGTTTTCTGTTCCTCTGTTAATTTTCATAGGATAATGGCCTCCAGCTGCATTCATGTTGCTGTAAAGAATATAATTTCATTCTTTGTTATGGCTGCATAGTATTTCATCATGCATATTACTACATTTTCTTTATCCAGTCCACTTTTGATGGGCACTTAGGTTGATTCCATGTCTTTGCTATTGTGAATGGTGCTGCAAAGAACATATGAGTGCATGTGTCTTTTTCATAGAATTACTTATTTTCCTTTGGATATATACCTAATAATAGAATTGCTGAGTCAAATGGTAGTTCTGTCAAAAATTTTTTGAAAAATCTCCCATCTTCTTTCCACAAAGGCTGAACTAATTTACATTTCCACCAACAGTGTATAAGCATTCCCTTTTGTCCACAACCTTGCCAACACCTGTTATTTTTTGACTTTTTAATAAAAGCCCTTCTGGCTGATGTGAGACGGTATCTTACTGTGGTTTTGTTTTGAATTTTTCTGATGATTAGAGATGTTGAACTTTTTTCTTATGTGTGTTGGCCACTTGTTTATCTTCTTTTGAGAAATGTCTGTTCACGTTTTTTGTTCACTTTTTAATGGGATTATTTGGTTTTTGCTTGTTGAAATTGTTTAAATTCCTTGGAGATTTTGGATATAAAACTTTTGTCAGATGTATAGTTTGTGAGTAATTTCTTCCATCCTGCAGGTTGTCTGTTTACTCTGTTGATAGTTTCTTTTCCTGTGCAGAGCTCTTTAATTAGGTCTCACTTGTCAATTTTTGTTTTTGTTGCAATTGCTTCTGAGGATTTAGTCATACATTCTTTCCCAAGGCCAATGTCCAGAATGTTATTTTCTAGGTTTCCTTCTTGGTTTTTAGAGTTTGAGGTCTTACGTTGAAATCTTGAATTCATCTTGAGTTAAGTTTTGTGTATGATAAAAGATAGGGGTCCAGTTTCATCCTTCTGCATAAGATTGGCTGGTTATCCAAGCACTATTTTTTGAATAGGGAGTCCTTTCCCTATTGCTTATTGTTGTTGACTCTGTTGGAAATCAGATGGTCCTAGGTGTGTGACTTTATTTCTGGGTTCTCTAACCTGTTCCATTAGTCTATTTGTCTGTTTTTGTACCTGTATCATTCTGTTTGGGTTACTGTAGCCCTATAGTATAATTTGAAGTCAGGTAATGTGATGCCTCTGGCTTTGTTTTTTTGTTTGTCTGTCTGTTTGTTTGGGGTTGCTTTGTCTATTTAGGCCCTTTTTTTTTCTTGGTTTCATATGAATTTTGGAATAGTTTTACCTAGTTGTGTGAAAAATGATGTTGGTAGTTTGATATGAATAGCATTGAATCTGTATATTGCTTTAGGCCATACTGCCACTTTAACGAGATTTAGTCTTTTAAGCCATGAACATGATATAGTTTTTCATTTGTTTGTGTCATCTATATTTTCTTTCAACAATGTTTTATAGTTCTCCTTGCAGAGATCTTTCACCTTGGTTAGATGTACTTCTAGGTATTTTTCATTGTTGTTTGTGTGGCATAATGGTAAATGGAATTGTATTCTTGATTTGGTCCTCAGCTTGAATGTGATGGGTGTATAGAAATGCTACTGATTTTTGTACATTGATTTTTGAATCCTGAAACTTTACTGAAGTTGTTTTAAACACAGAGAATGCTTCCAGAAATATTTATGGGTGAATATCAACCACAGATGGTAAAATTATGTGGACCTAGTCCAGATGTGTAATTTGCATTATTTTTTAGGTAGATACAGCTCCAAAATACCTTTAGTTACAAGGGAGAATAATTATAATTCCATCTTCTTTGTGATGTGCCAAGATAAATGTGTTTCCCAATTAGTCATGGATGCATGTGTCCAGGTGTGCTGCAACATGCAACTTCCTGGCAGCTGGTGAAATGAATCATCCACTGAAGATACAACACCTTTTACGGTCTTCCTCCACCTAGACAATAAAATTTTCCTAAATTTGTGACCTAATAGAAAGATGATAATTAATTTAGATTAGTAAAAATACCAATGTGTGTTAAAATATATAAAATGCAGCATAAGTTTCCATGATCTCAATTGACTACACTTTACATGTAATTTCATTTTGAGAAACCTGTCAAATTATCTACCATTACTCTGTGGAGTAACTTCTGAGCTGCTATTAGTGTGTTTTATAGGATACTTCCTTAAGTGTTATATCAAATGAGAAACAAAGTTAGGCAAAATTCCTGTTGGTGTGATTATGCTTATAATGTTAAGAAATTTTCCCATGATCTTTCTTACAATGTTTTCTTCTCCAAGAATAGCTCTGAATTTATGGAAGTAGCAGTCTTTCAAACACAACAATTGCTGTTGAACTTTTATAGTAACATAAGACTATTGCCTTTACTAATTATCTGTAACATGGTGGCGTACTCCACAAATTAATGTATTAGAATAAGAACTGTATTTTGAGGGACATGAATGTCCAAAGTTTGGACCATGAAGATGATAGAATCCCAAGGACTATCTGATTTTTTAAAAGGCTTACCTCCCCAAAATGGCATGCATAGTAGTAATAATTGCTAATGTGTACATTTGTTTTTTAAAAAATCATAGTGCTTGTGCAAGTGTAATGAATTTTGCCTTATGACGTGACTTTTGCAGTGACTATGCAATCTATCATTGTTCAAAAAGTTACACAGTGCAAAGAACATATCATTGAGATATATAATGTTTGTAATCCTGCTCTTAGATTGATCAATCATGTCTTGTGTTGATGAAAGCCAAGAAACGAATTGCCTTGCTTTGACCTTGAGGGTCTGAGATTAGTCAGTTTGTCTACTAGCCTTGTTCCAGTGTTCTTCTCACTTCATTTATTCCTTCTGTTTTGAAGAGCTGGAAATAGTAGACTTAGAGGAAGTCAGTCAAGCTTGATCTCATCAGTCATTTTTGAGAAACAGGCTCTGAATAATCAACTTTAATAGAAGGTTTAAATAATCAGAGTGTCATGTTTAATTAATACTTTGTCTACTTCCAATTTATATTAATTGATGCCTCAAAGTCATCACACCTTATACCAATGATAACTTTGAAGAGGTGAAACTTGGTTTGAGAAAAATGCCCAAAGACCTTTAAGGCAGTGTAATCAGCCAGATTGGTCTACAAACGTCCCACAGTCATGTTATTTACATTCAGTTCAGATGTTGCAATCTGAAATTCTTAGTATATGTGTTTTAATTCCTTATTGATTGTGTAATTCTTTACGATACTGTTTTATAAGACCTATTGCTTGTAGGATACTTTTATAACTGTTAACCTGAGGAAAAAACATAAGAAAAAAAAAATAGACAAAATATCTTGCCCAAATGTGTTGTAGCAAAGTTACGTGACTAAAGACTAAAGGTTAATTGAAATCTTTCATTTTTCATTTTAACAACTTAAGAATGCAGCTTTCTTTTTATATTTTGAGACAGAGTCTCACTCACTCTGCTGCCCAGGCTAGAGCACAGTGGCTTGATCTCTGCTCACTGCAACCTCTGCCTCCTGGGTTCAAGAGATTCTCTTGCCTCAGCCTCCTGAGTAGCTGGAGGCTACTATGCCCAGCTAATTTTGAATTTTTAGTAGTAATGGGGTTTACCATGTTGACCAGGCTGGTCTCGAACTCCTGACCTTAAAGTGATCCACCTGCCTCAGACTCCCTAAGTGCTGGGATTAGGCATGAGACACGATGCTCAGCCAAGAATGCATCTTTCCATGAGAGACCAATCTTCCCCTTTATATGCTTTATAGCTTTCTAACTTAATAGTTACTAGAAAATAACATATAATATCTTAACTATATATGTGCAGATTACAGAAATATTATATTTTGTAATCTTTTTATTACAAGGCAATGTTGTCTATATCCTTAGACAACATTAAATATTATTTTAAAGAATATTTCCAAGGTTCCTATTACAAATACTTAAGTTATATGTTTTTAAGGTATGTAAACAGATTTTCATAGAAAGTTACCTCACTATTAATAAATGTATATAGGAAAATCTGGATTATAAAACAGATGTAATTTATAAAAGTATTTGCCAAATGCATCTCTTAAAAATGAAGTCTCTGAATAGAGTTAAATTGTGAAATTGAATTTATTTCCAAGTTTATAAAGGTCTTCCCTTTGGTAAAATGCCGCATCTCTTTACTAATGACAATATGACATCATTGGAATTATCTTACAATGTGACACTGCTTTTCTTCAATTGTTGAAATAATTGCTACCTACATTAGAATCCTTCTGTTTTTTGTTTTTCTTTTGAAAATATACATAAAGTTTGGTGAATCTGTTTTTAAATGTGTTTCATGGTAGAAATAGAATTGTGCTAGTTGAGCCACTGAGGCAGACAAAAGTTCAGTATTTGGCCAGATGTCACAGAGAAGAGATGATTCTGTGTTCAAAGAACAAGGTCACAAAATTGCTCTCCCTTGCTTTTGTTCAGTCTAAAAATTTCTCACTAATAGAACATGTGGTTGATGTACCTTGGGATCAAAATTCTTGCATTTCTCAGCTTCACATATGCATAAAAAATACATTTGGCCCAAAGACAGTTTGTTCATATAAGGCTGAAGTGTCAAATAAGTGGTGCAGAAATTATAGGATTATATTATAATATTTTATCATGGGGTAATCAAAGAAGACAGATATTAATCCTTCAAGTGCTTTGTGGAAGCCATTTAGCTTTCTTTCTTTCTTTTTTTTTTTTTTTTTTTTTTTTTTTTGTAAGGATTCCAATTCTACCATGAGGCAAAATTTGAAGGGCAATGCTTTACTTTCTTTCATAATAGTTGTTTCAAAGTTCTAATTCTAATCTTATTGAAGTTTATATTTTGAGGCTAGAACAATAAACTCTTACTTTAGGAGAAAGAACAGTGGCTAGTCTAATTTTATCCTATGTTTCTGTCCCCTTTATCTAGCTGAGAGAGAGGAAGGGAGAGACAGAGACAGGGTCAAAATACAAGTGGTATGACAAGTAGACTGATAGAATCACAGAATTTCAAAATTAGAGGATACGTTGAAGACCATCTAATCCTTTTTAACCAGATACAGAGATCTTCTCTATAATATCTTTACACAACAATAATTCATGGATGATAAATTGAGAAACTAACAATTAATATAACTTCCTTGAACTGGGCTATCAGCGTTTTTTACTTGCTTATGTTGGTTAGCAACCTGCTAATTGGTATGACTATTTCAAACTGGCATAAAGGATGAGTCAAATATTTTGACTGCAATAGATAGGACCTAAATGAGAGTTAAATAACATACACCAGAGATTCCATAGTTAGAATCCTGTTATCTGAAAAGAAATACCTTTCATAATCAGAAGCATTAAGTCAGCCATTAGATTGTCTCCAGCTTTTGAGTCCACACTTACATAGATCCCCTCATCCATATTCTTATTTATGTGCATAAGCTACTCTTGTTCTCTTCTTTATGTCTGAATTTGAAAGTTAGGTGATTGTGCCCAAAATGACGTTCACAAGTAAAGTTTACATTCTGTGTCATACTTGCTGAAAAACTTCTTAGACAACTAAAATCTAGTCCAAGACCTGCTGCTGTTTGGGCATTCATGCAGATGCAATGTTGCTTAAGATTCTCACTGAAATGTAATACGTCACATGTAGTTCACTAAGGGTAGAGACAAGGTGCATGCAGGTTATTATATTTACACACACCATGCACTGAAATAATTTTTGATACCTTTATCCTAGTCACATTCAAACATTGACTTAGATTATTGATCTACTCAGGAAAATGAGCAACTTTTGAATTTGTACAGACACAAGCTAAAACTGTATTACCAGTGTAAACATCTAAAATGAACCAAACGAAATTGAGACTTTGCAGTGAAAAAAATATTTTCTTTACTTCTGTGAACTGTAAAAACATCTACTTGCCGAGTCTTTGAAAATAACACTGATTAAGGAAATCAAAATTCTAATCCTGTCTCTTTTTAACTAGCTGTTTGACCTTGGACAGACCTCTAAATTGCTTCTGAATCTTTGTTTACCAGTTTTAAATAGAAGGTGATAATCCCTATATTATAGTTCTCATGGGATTGTGAGGATAAAATATGTGAAATTCAAAAATGTTAATGAGCTCCACAAGTAATATACAAACACCATCTGCAACCAAAACCTATATTCTTCAAAGATTAGAATATTTCATAATCTTTGAAAAAAATTAGAGGATTAGCATAATTGTTTTATGAGCGGGGAGTGCCTTTTTACATACGTGACCTATTAATCAGCTTGAAAAGTTGTTCTGTATCATCAGCAAAGTGCCCGATTATTAGTAGTTAAAAGGTTCAGAAGATGATGAGAATTGCTGTTTATTTTATAGTCTGATAACCTCCCTCAGGTGATAATATGCTCACACATTGTAATCACAATGACTTCTTGGCAGAGTTTTTTCTTCCTTCTGAACCAAATATTTATATGCTCACACCCATATTGTCATTGTCACTCTTGGCTGGTTGTGCTGATATAATGGATGGACTGTTTGTGTTTCTACTGAAGTCACCTATTTTTAGGTTTACTATCTTACCAAGGAACTCTTTTATGGAATCTGACAAACAAGGTCTTGATCTGAGTGGCTGGCATCATGTATTTTAATATTTTATTTTTACTTTTTCTAGAAAAAGAGTTATTGGGTTGATACAAAACAGAAGAATATACAAGTTCACTATCCGATGATTTTTATGACTTTTTGCTTAATTTAAAAATATAAGCCCATTATTAAAATTACAAACAGCACCTGTTTTCTGACAAGTAGATTGATTGCAGCATAAAAGTAGCACCTCTGGTTACTTTTAACAACATGATGTATATTATCTTCATTCTGCAGTGTACAAAGCTGAAGTTCAGGGTAGTGAAGTACTTTCTTGTGTCCATGTAGTTAGCCAATGAAAAGACCAGAACTGCAATCCATGTCTGCCTGGTTCTAGAGCTCATACTTTTTCTAACATGACAGCTGGTCTTTGGGAAATAAAACAGTACTGATCCATGAGGGTACAAGGTGGTTAAATGGCTAAGGATGTATTTTTCTGTGAAAGAGAAAGTTGGAGGAATAGAAGAACCTAGAAGAGTAGAACAAAAAAGTGGAGATGTCTCAGGCAGGGATTGAGCACACGTATAGCCATAGAAGAATTCTTGGTTTTAGGGAATAATATGTAGACTGTTTTGGCTAAAGGAAAGGATTGTGAAGAGAAGTCAAAATCAAGATAGTAGTAGGATGTGGATGAGGGGATATAGCCACTCTTAGCCTCTATTATAAGAATTTTGGATCTTAAGGCCGGGCGCGGTGGCTCAAGCCTGTAATCCCAGCACTTTGGGAGGCCGAGGTGGGTGGATCACGAGGTCAAGAGATCAAGACTATCCTGGTCAACATGGTGAAACCCCGTCTCTACTAAAAATACAAAAAATTAGCTGGGCATGGTTGTGTGTGCCTGTAATCCCAGCTACTCAGGAGGCTGAGGCAGGAGAATTGCCTGAACCCAGGAGGCGGAGGTTGCAGTGAGCCGAGATCGCGCCATTGCACTCCAGCCTGGGTAACATGAGTGAAACTCCATCTCAAAAAAAAAAAAAAAAAAAAAAAAAGAATTTTGGATCTTATCCAGTAGCAAATGGTGGGATGGAGGATGGGGAAACTTGCAAGTTGTGGATATACGGGAAACAGTGCTTGGAGACTTATTTTTATCACAATTGTAGTGGATTTTCTTCTTGTGACACATATGCAGTTTTTAAAATGCTATAGTCCCTGAAGATATATTTCAGTTTTATTTTGCATGTTTTTTTAAATTAATTAGTTTATTTTGAGATGGAGTCTTGCTCTGTTGCCAGGCTGGAGTGTAGTCACGCGGTCTCGGCTTACTGCAGCCTTTGCCTCCTGGGTTCAAGCAATTCTCCTGCCTCAGCCTCCTGAGTAGCTGAGACTACAGGTGCACACCACCATGCCCAGCTAATTTTTGTATTTTTAGTAGAGACTGGGTTTCACCACATTGACCAGGATGGTCTCAATCTCTTGACCTCGTGATCTCCCCACCTCAGTCTCCCAAAGTGCTGGGATTACAGGTGTGAGCCACTGTGCCTGCTGTCCATGTTTATTTTTTAAAAAAGCAAGTAACTCTGTTAATTGCCTCATACACCTGCATCATTGCTAAAGTCAGAAAATGTGATAAATCATGTAGCAGAAATTATGGCAAACAGCACCACAATCTCCACACTGTCCAAGCCCAAAGATACGGATTAAACTGCTTAAAGAAGGATGCATCAACATAGTGTTTACATATATATAAAGACATAGATTTGTCTTCTTTTAAGGAAAAAGATACTATCATTTATTTTCCCTGTCAATGGAAGAACAATTAGAATTTTGTCAAATGAGAATATAGTTCATTTTACAATTAAATTTATATTTCAGAAGCATTGAAATGAGAATTAGATTGGGCATTGGAATTCTCAAAATAGAGATAAAGATTATTGTTAAGCCACAATTTGGGGGATATTCAGATTGAAAAAATAATAGACTGTTGCCTAAATTTGTTTCTAGCTCTAAAAGATTATAGTTACCTCTTTAGATTACTGAATATATAGGAACCAATGTGGGGAAGCACACCTTACACCACTGGCCTATTTTATTTGGATGGGGAGTGGAAGAAGGTGACATGTACTTGTAAGGTAAAGGAAATCCTTAGTTAGATTTTCCTTTTTCTTACGAGTACAGTAAGTTCAAATAGAAATCTTAGGTCAGAGTTTCTAATCCCAGCACTTTGGGAGGCCGAGGCGGGCAATCACCTGAGGAGGTTGGGAGTTTTAGAACAGCCAGACCAACATGGAGAAACCCCATTTCTACTAAAACTACAAAAATTAGTCGGGCGTGGTGGCACATGCCTGTAATCCCAGTTACTTGGAAGACTGAGGCAGGAGAATCGCTTAAACCCGGGAGGCGGAGGTTGCAGTGAGGTGAGATCATGCCATTGCACTCCAGCCTGGACAACGAAAGTGAAACTCTGCCTCAAAAAGAAAAAAAAAAGAAATCTTAGGTCAGAGTTTCTAAATATTTTGAATAAGATGTATTAAAAATGTGATTTTACTCATTTAATATTCTATGTGAAGGGCAGGTACAAGGAAGAGGGTGAAATAGCAATGCCAGTGCTGAATATGAGTCAGCCTGGGGACTGCCAGGCACAGGGAGAGTCACACTAGTGTCCTGAACGTAGCTCTGAACTTAGAGTCAGGTGGCTACAGTTTTAGCTCTTGTTTTGTGAATATTTTATTTTATGTCCTTAGTCACATCTTTTGTCCTCTTTGAGCCTCAGGGTTATCAGCTGTAGAAAAGAAATGGTAGAGCAGCAAATTCTGAGTCTCCCTTCAACTCTAGCATGTTCTATGATTCTTGTAGATGTCACATGAGCACCTAGTTTGACAAGGAGAGTACTTCTTTATGGGAGCATGGCCAAAGGGTGGAAATGTAAACAGAATATCTGTCTTAGAGACATTTAAGAAAAAATGTCAATAAGATGAATAAAGAGAAAGAGATTCTATGCCATTTTCCAGATCTCATGATGATTAGATTAGGCATGACAAAAGTTTCCTCAGTTGTCTCAGAAAATGTTAAGAAGTTTGAATGGGTAAATGGACGAAATAAGTCCAAATTGGCACCCTTTCAAAGTGAGAGTTTAGTGATTAGATCTGAAGATCTAGGATCATATTCAACCTATAGAATTGAATTCAGTGGGATCACCTCAAGTAGAGTGTCTTGTGATATGCGGAATGTACCAGGAGAAATATAGATTTTAAAAATGCTTGTTAAGGGCACCATTAATGTGGTGTGATGATGAATCCCTAATCTTATTTACTACTTTTACTATATATGCCCACAGAAGCTATAAAATGGTCTGTAGTCTCTGTGGTGCAGAAGGTTTATAGTAGTCTTTTATTATATGATTCATTATTTTTCTCAAGAGCATAGACATAGGGGATTGCTTACAAGTATCCATAGTGGCAATTATTTGAGAGGAACCTTTTCTGATGCGTCTGCTACATTTCAGTATTAGACATTCCCCATAATCCAGTTAGGATTGCATATATGTATTTGCAATATGCTGCCTGCATAAAGAAAGAGAGGGTGCAATCCTTGTGATGACTTTCAAAAGTGTGCATTCATTCATTCCTTTACCCAACTAAGAGGGTATTCTAATGCTTAAGAGTTTTGTGAGAATGAGATATAATTTATGGCTGCATCTGACAATGCTTCGCTCAAAGCAGGTGCTTACTTAATGGTAGACGGTTTGCTTTTTATTGGTATTAAACATCATGTCATTAGTTCATTTGTCACCCATAGGCATTGTCAGATCAGGATTTGTGAACATGAGTAAGCTGTCTCTTTTCTTCTGTACTGCTTGAGTGTTGACTTTGACACCCATTCTCACAAATGAAAAGACACCCTTACTTGAAACACCTGGCCATAGGAAATGACAATTATCTCAGTCTCAGAGTTGGAGCATTTCTAATCTCCAAGGCCTGAGGTTGTTTTTCAATAACATATAATACTTTTATAATTGGTTTTCTCAGGAGACAGGCTCACAGTTTTTTAAATCACATGGTTTTCCTGGCTATTTAGTGCTGTACCATATTATGTCTCTTTCCTTTTCTTATATGCTTTCTCTTAAAATTATAGAAGTGGAAGAGATACATCTTTCTGTGATGAAAGCTTAAACAATAACTCATACTGATAAATATTATTGATAATGCAGTGATTAAGTGCAAAGACCACTGTTTTATACATTAAGCTGTACAATATTATGTGAAAAGTAGTTTATGATATCAAGTTTATGGCATTGTACTATAGCACTAATAGGCCATACTATGTAAAAACTAAAACTTATGGTATATAGCCATATAACACAAAATGAGATATTAGAGAATAGAATGCATGATTTCATGAGCAAAGCCATTTCTGGGTCCTGGGAGACTGCCCCTCACACAATGCTTTTCACGGAATTACAAGTCTCACCTCCTCCAAAGCATCTCTTCTGTTGGGTTTTCATGATGCTATTTCTTCTTCCTCCCTGATATTCTTCTGTTATGGTCATTCTCTAAGGGACAAATAGCAAATGATTTATTACAGTAATGTCTCTGGATTTCAAAATGGTTTCGATGATCATATTACCCGTGTAGACAAATCATCCTCTACTTGGTTACCTTATTATATTCCCACATTGACTTGACTTAGTGTATTAGACTCATTGTCATAATAAAAGCCGAAGTTAATTGGACCTTGAGAAAATAAATTACCAAAGCCTGTGATGTTGGTGATAGAAGGTGAGGAACGATTACAATTCACAGCACTTTTATTGTGAAGATAATGAAATAGAAGGCACTGAGGTGGATTAATTTGTCTATATTTATAAGTTAAAATCCTAATCCTTTTCTAGTGCTCTTTCCAAATGCTTAGTGTTGTTGAATACATATCTAAGAAGGATGGCTATGGCAACATTTTAGCCTTGAGATTAGCTGGGGAAAATGTCATCATTAGAATTGACCTCTATGTCATATGAGAATAGAACAAAACTGCTTTTAAAAGTGTGTAAGAGCATTAAAATTTGCCTGCGTTTGACTTTCTAAAGCTGTTATTCAAATAGATAATGAAAGAGGGTGCTAGGCTAGTTGAAGTAAGTAATCCATTTCAGGTCGTTTACTGAAGGTCATTTGGTTACAAGATTAAAATAGAAACTTTACAATTAGGAAATGCTGAAATGTTATAATATTATAAGGAAATAGCTGCTTTTTATTGTCTTAAACATATTTACAGATACACTGGCTCTTAAAATAGGTTAAATATCATTTGGGGGGGCAGTATTTAATTTTTCTGTTATTGGTGTTGTCAAAGTCTCACTTTCTATATTCTGGCCTGAGGCAAGAAAAAGAGAAATTGATATAGAAAACAAGATTAACTTTTGTTTTCAGTCAGAAACTGACAAAAGAAATGTGTGAGATAGACAGCAAGTGGAGGTCATGATTTTAAGATACTATTCTGTAGTTGCTCTGGGTCTTGTGGAAAAACGTTAAATGTGTTTTAAATGTATGTAAGTGTTTAGCTATTTAATCCTCATAGTGCAGTGTCCTCTTGCCAAGGAGAAGTGATCAAGTGGCAAATCTTGGGAGAAAGCCATTAGAAATTGAAGTCAGTGATGTCTTTCTCTGAGCTACGGAATTGTTCGTCTTTATGCCAAGTCATAACGTGAACTCTGAACTGCAGCAAGGGAGAAAGCTTCAGTTTGAATACGCAGTTGCTTTTCAAACAATTGAGTTTATGATGCTAGGGAAAACCGGTATTTCCTGTTCTCTAAAAGATAATGCTCCTTCTGCTCTGTTGTTGCCATTTCTATAGCAATACCTGGGTGGAACTCCCTCCCTGCTTAACCCTGCCTCCTCCACTCCCTGCCTCTGATCTATCGGCACTTAGAAACACAGGCTATCCTGATTATTGTGTTCCATTATTTCTCATAATGGACACATATTATTTATTCTATTTTTAAATGACAGAAACACAAATCTCTACCTAGTAGTTGTGGCTGATGATCCGTTTAATCAAATGAAGAAAGGAAAATTTATATGCGTTCTGTACCTTATTGGAAGTCAAAGTAAAACTTTGTGATATTTTCAGTAATAATATATAGCATTTTCTCCTTAATAATAATAAACAAATTTAAAATGCCAAAAAATCATGATGAAATTTTAAATCACCTGTAATATCTTAATCACATCAAATAAAAGTACTCACTGTTATTATTTTGATATTTTGTTTTCCCCCACTGTCTGTGTGGCATCTGTATATTGCACTATATTGCTTGAGGTAAATGTATGTACACATTTTTCTTCCTAACTTTAGTGTTATATAATGTATTTACATGTTTGTTTATTGTGTGGTTCCCGAGACCAGGGCCTTGTCTGTACCACTACTGCTGTATCCCCAACAGCTGGAAGGTACCACCGAGTGTGCCCTGCCATTTAGATTTACTGCATCTTAAGCTCAACTCCAGCTTTTTGTATTTATGTGCTGTAGATCTGTCTCACTGTCTTCATTTCATGTCATTTTATTATATTTTCCTATATCACTAAGATCTTAGTAAAGAACTTTTTTAGTGGTCATATATTTCTTTGGGGGGATGTGCCAATATTCTTGTGCTCATTTTCTTGTTGGAAATTGAAAACATTCCTAACGTTTCTGAATGTATTAAATTGGTGCAAAAATAATAATGCTGGATTATACACTTCTTATATAAATCTTTACATATCCAATTATTCTCTTAGAATAGATTGCTAGAAGAGAATTGCTATGTCAAAGCCACAAACTTTAAAAAAGTTTGTCTATTAACTTTTTAATAGAACTTTAAAAATTTTTTTAAAGGTTTGTCTATTGACAAGTTGCTTTCCAAAGTGGGTATATTAATTTCCTCTCCCAATAGCAGTAGCTAAGAATACTTACAGTGGTGTGTATCATTTTTTTAAAAATTCTGGTTGATTGAAAGACAAAAATTACACCTCATGGTTTGAAACTGCATTCATTTGATCGTCAGTGAGGCTTAATACTTCCAGCATTTTTAGTAGCTACATGTGGTTACCATTTTGGAGCATGAATATTGGTGATTCATCAGAATTATTTGTATATTGTGGGCATTGATTCTTTATCTATTGTATTATTTGTAAAAAGTTCATCCCAGTTTTTCACATTACTTAATTTTCTTTTTGAGTCTAGCTTACAAAACTTGTAGTTTTGTTTGTAGAATTTGTAGTTAGAAATAATAACCAGTTTTAAATTTCTGTATTGCTTTTAGGATCCTAAAATGTTTATGTCCCTAGATCATTTTCATCTCACCCATATTTTCTGTTAGTTTGTTTTTCCTGGTTTCTTTCTTAGAGCCTACTCTTTACCTTATCTGGAATGGATTTTTTTTTTTTTTAAGCCTGATATAATGTAGGCTCTTGACTTTCCCCGAAATTTCTCAATATCCCAGTATGAAGAAATAGTTATATTAGTTCTTATTTTATGATACTTACATTATAAATCTTGATACTTGTCATTATATTAATATATTTTATGTTATATACTAAGTTGTACCTCAAGGTAATATATTCCACTTGCCTTTCTATAGATATATCAACCAATTACTATATGTTTGTTATTAAAAGTTTATAATACTCTTTTTTAATCTGAAGGGAAAGGTAGCCTCAATTATTATTATTTTTCTCTGAATAAGTCAACATTGAGTGTAACTTATATTTGCATAGAGGTAGTTTTTACTCTTAACTGTTGATGTGGATGAAGCGAATCTATATACTGCTTTTAAATTTAAAGCTGATGGTGTTTCAAATTATCTTGGTAGTGTTATCTCTCATGTAAAATTTGTTCTATATAACGAGATAGTCCATGTATATGGCTGAGTCTTTTATAGTCCAAAAATTTCTTTTTCTGTATACTATGGTTTATTATTTATTGACTTGTTTTTCTTCTTTTAGATTTAAAAAATGTTAAGTAATTAAAGTAACTTCCAAAGTAGTTCTTAACAACAAAACAAATGCCAAAATATTAAAGGAAGTATCAATGGAAACATGCAAAAAATTTCTTTATAATCCTTATAATTGTTGAAATTGCCCTAGATTAAACATGAATAAATTTAATTATTACATATATATTCAAATAGTTGAATATATAATCTTGAGAAAGAATCCTTCACTACATATGTTATAAAAATGGTAATCAACACATTACCTAAGGCGTCTACACTAAAAATAAGATATCTTTTCCTTCTTGACATCTTTCTTCTCTTTGAACCAAGTATCTGTGGAAAACTATTTGAATCAAATTTTAATGAAACTCTTTTTTTTCCTTTCTTCTTTACTCAGAATATGATTCAGTTCCAATGCAAAATATGAAACTCTTATTAGATGTTTGCTACTTTTCTTACAAAATGCAAATATCAGTGTAAGCCTATTTCATTCCAAGTCTTTTTTCCCCCATGGTGGTTCAGCCTCAGTTGGCATATTCTAAATATGCATCCACAAAATACAGTTGTGTTTCTCTTTCAACTTCAGTAGTCACTGAGGGAACTCAGTGTTTTGACAAGGAATGTGAGCTGGCCATTGTATATTTAGAAGTGAGTCTTCCTTGTGCCCCTTTCCCTTCCGAGTGTTGACATTATTTCAGTCTGTGGCTGTTTTTTATTGGCTGGTATCTCTAGATTAGTGAGGCCTGATTCTTTCCATGGCACTCATACCCTGTTTGTTTGTACCCAACTTCCCACTGCTAGCTGCCAGCTGATCACACCATGCTGTTTTCATGTTTTATGGAGAAATGTTCATGTGTGGCTGCTGTGTTTGATATTAAATCTGAGATGAACTTCAGGAGGTTCCCTGCTTTTTATTAAAAATAATTTTGGCCAGGGGCAGTGTTATCCTGTTCATAAATCAGGTATTCTCTGAGATTTAATAATTTAGATTTCACATGAGGATTTGGTGGAATAAACATTTCCTTTCTCTGTTAAGCTGCCTCTTAACTTTCCTCCTTTTCTCCCCCCTTCTTTTCACTGCTTCCATTTTTTTTAAGTCTCCTTTTGGGATGTGTGTTCAGATTTATCTCATGCCTATGAAAATAACTTAAAATGAAGAATCAAAATGATAACTTAGTTTGGTTGAAGTAATTTAAACTTGATAAGTTTTGTGCCTTCCCATTACTATTAGAAGTGTGCTTTTATTTTAATGGTTACATTTTTCAAATCCCAAGTTATAGTTTTCAAAGTTGTTATTGTCTCTCTCTGTTTTAATGAGCCAGTTCTTTTAGGAGCTATCTTGGAAAGAAAAGGTTGCTAAAAGGAAATAATAAGAATAATAATAGAACAACAACAACGAAAGAGGCCAAAGAGGCCAGAAATCCTTTCTGCATGTGGTTACAAGCCACAAGAAAAGCAGAGTTATCCTTGAGGATGACAAGCAATCCTGACAACCCTTCTCAAAATGTTTGCACTAGAGATTTAGAGGAAATACTTCAAGCGCCCTTAGTAATGCTCATTGACTGGTCTTAATATTTTTGTGGAATTGGTGAGTATGAATACCTAAATAAAGATACTTGAAGGGACTATAAGGACTCGGGAGATGTTTTGTTTATCTTCATGTTAAAAACAATAGGTAATGGAGAGTGCCAGGGTGGGAGAGCTACTTAGAAGAGGGAGGTAAGATTTCTCTGAGGAGGGAGACTTTGATTTGAGAAAAATGGGGCAACCATGTGAAGATCTAGGGAACATGCCATCAGCTACACATGCCAGGGAGAGGGTCCTCCATATCTCGTCCTGTTTGAATTTTAGATACCATGAGTGGATGAATGCTTGTGTGTAGCGGATGTCTTTATCCCTTTGTTTATTGTAATGTCTAGCATATAGAAGATATTTAACAAACATTGATTAAATGAACGAACTCGATATAAAGAATGTTAATAAATGCAATGGGAAATATCCTCCTGAAATTTAAATGGTTTTAAAAACATTTCTTGCAATGGGTTTTGGTAAAAGCTAACATAAAATATAGTGACTTATGAAGACATTACATGAGATAATACAGTCAATGTATGTGACCTCCCAGATGTCTGACCTGATCCCACAGACAGCCTTGTTAGAATGCAGAAGAGTGAACAGATTACTTATCCTTTAAATGATCTTCTGTAATGATCATTATTTTTCAGCCAGGCTGACACTTTGAAGTTATAATGATGGAAGGTACTTTGATGTGCTGTACTGCAGCTTGAGGACAGAATCACATCTTCAGAAGACAGGAGAAGAGATTGTAAAGTTGGCATCCTATTCTCTCCTGTGAATGACAGAGCAAAGCAAACACAAAAACTTCCTTAGGATGCTCTGTTACATGAGCAAGTGGGTTTAACTGAGTTTTCAAAGAATTCTGTTAAACAGACTTTAGGGGTTAGCTTTATGTGCTAAAATTATTAAATAATGAACTTTCAGAAAAAAAAATGAACTTTAGATTTCATTAATTCAACACCCTTTTCAACTGACGGGGAAGTGTAAGTCCAGAGAGATTTGGTGATCTGCGTTTCTGCTAGCGATGGGGACATGACTAGACCCAACCTTCAGGTTGGAACCTAGATGCTTTTCTGTAATTCTATGAAATCAAGAGAAAACAAATATCAGAGACAGAAATCCAGAGGAAAGATATTGCCAAAAGACAGTTTACATCTGGAATGGTATATATAGACATTTTTCTTGGTTGTAGGAATATAGAGCATAAAGCTGAGGGAAATGATGGAAGAAAAGGGAAATTAAGAGATGAACGATTGTATGAACTGCTTTTGTTTCCCTTGGGCAGAGAGTCTCTGAACCATTAGATAGTGGTACTTGACTTGAGAAAAATGTCCCTAGGGAGAGGGACATGAATCTTTGTAGTCTAAGAAAAGGCATTAGTAAATATAAAATGAATGCACAAAAGCTTATTTTTCAAAAGTTTTAACTTTTGAGCCAAAAGATAAAAGATCACAACATTTCCATTTCTGCAGGGAATATGAATCTTTATAAATGGACGGCCTGAGGAGAGGAGAGGGAGGGCTACAGGAGGTTTTGCCATTCTGAGAGCCTTTGTGACCTTTTCAGGAAGCTGTCAACTGTTCCAACCAGGAGTCTTCATCACCAGTTTCTTGACAATGACATATCATCTCTCTGAACTGGCAGGGTGCTTAGCCCATCAACTGTTTTTTTCTCTTTCCCACCTTTCCCTCTGCTCCATTTAGCTGCTATGTCATGTCCTCTGTGGCCTTGGCTTGTGGATTTACCACTTTGACTAAAGCCAGGCCATCGCTATTGGCTTCCCTATCAACTTTATACTTTTCCTACTAACCTTAGCTTCATTTGCCAAAATTATTTTTCTCTTAATTACTCTAAAAGTATGAATAGAGATTTGCAGTGAAAAATTATTTTCTGTTTTAGAGTCAAATGTGTACATACATCCCTATATAACCGTTCATATATAGGCATTTTATACAACCAATTCATATATATTTTATTTTATTAATTTTTTTTTTGGAGACAAAGTCTCACTCTTGTTGCCCAGGCTGGAGTGCAATGGCACAGCCTTGGCTTACTGCAACCTTCGCCTCCTAGGTTCAAGCGATTCTCTTGCTTCAGCCTCCCAAGTAGCTGGGATTACAGGTGCTACCACCACGCCCAGCTAATTTTTGTATTTTTGGTAGAGATGGGGTTTCACCATGTTGGCCAGGCTAGTCTGAAACTCCAGACCTCAGGTGATCTGCCCGCTTCAGCCTCCCGAAGTGTTGAGATTACGGGCATAAGCCACCACACCCAGCCCAATTCATATATATTTTAAACTATACTTTAAGAAGCCAGCATTGGAGTACAAAGTGATATAAAGCCATGACTTGGAGCATCTAAAGTGATTTTAAACCTATCCCAACTACTGGAGCACATCTTTCTTTGATAGAATGTGAATACATAAAACTAGTAAAAGAGGACTCATGTGATTGAAATGACTGAAAACTGGATAGTCTATAATGCCATTGCTCATCTTCTGTTTGAATTCCCAGAGCACCCTGTTTGAAAGCCAGTTGTTTAGTTGACCACCAGATATCAAAATGATCAATATTAGTTGGACCTGCCATTGTTGGTCAGAAATGTTGGAGGCAATCCTGGGTGGTGGAAGCAGTAGTTCATTTGCCACGATTGCATGTCTCCATGTTTACTTGTTTTATTTCTTATTGTGCAGCAGAATTGTGATGGGACCTGGTTTACATGTGTATAGTGTGAGTGTTACCAGTTCCAAGACATGTGTTTACTGTCTAAGGGAATTTTGACTCTCATTCCCATTTACCATGCCAAAGTGTATATATTTATTTTCTGTCGCCTTGTTGTTAGCATAAGAGTATATTTACTTAACGTTGCTTGTCTTATTATGTGTCCTTGGGAAAACAAGGGACAATTGGACTTTGTTCTTTGTTGGATGAGTGGCAATTTTCAGAAGTGCAAGATATTTTAAAATTTCAAAATAGCAAACAGTGGGGTCTACCTTTGCTTTGTTTTGGGGAAGTGTGAATAATAATTAATACTTATCTCTCCTAGCTTTTAAAGGTGAAAATCAGTTTTTATTTGATATTGTAATATAGAACATCATTTTAATAATTCTATATCATGTACTTGTCTCTTATAAAACAAATAACATACTATAAAATAAAATTTAATGAGGACCCATTCTAAGTCTTGTATAGACTAATTAACTAAAAGCTACACAAAAGTCTTGATATAATGAGGTCCTTCATTCTTTCATTAGTTAGAATAATGCTAGTTGTTACAACAGACAAGGCACAAAATTTCAATGGCTTTAAACAATCAAAAGTTTATTTTTAAAAGTTATGTAATAGTCCATTGTTGGTGTCCCTGGCTACCGGTAGACTGTCTTTCACACGTTTATTCTGTGACCCATATTCCTTCCATCATGTGGCTTTGTCATGCTATAGGTCCTTTGCAACCAACTCACTCAGGAAAAGAATGTCACAAGGTGACCCACTTAACCACCTTGGTCTCAACGAACCCATCTACTCACATTCTGTTTGCAAGAATGAGTCACTTTCCCCCCTAGATACAAGGGAGGCTGGGAAATGTGGTGTCTGTTTTGGTAGCTGCTTCTCATAAAAAACTTATACTTTGGAAAGAAAAAACAAACTTTTGGTGAGTAGTTAGTTGTCTGAGCTGTAAATATAATCTCAGAAACACGATTATAAAGAGGGTTCACTGAAATGTTGCATTATCTTAGTGTTCTGTAGTGCAAATCCTGAGGAAAATAATTAATTGTGTTAACAATTTAAAAACAACCTAAGAGATGTAATGATTGAACATTAGCGTAGAATTTATTACTATTAAAATATTTTATCTTCTTAGTTATTTAGTTGCTAGTGTTATATTTAAAACCAATTTTGTTTTTGTACACTAGAGCTTGCCAACAAATATGTTTGTGTTTATCCATGATAAATATGGAGAACTGTAATACATCTGGAAGACACACTAAATCTTTAGATAATGAGAAAAAATGAGATGCAGACAATGCAAATTTTTTGTGTATGAAATGCAAGCAAATGAAAATTTACTCTCAAGCTACATTTTGCTGAATAATTTTATTCAGTCATGAATTTATTCTAATAGTAGAATAAAAATAATGAATGGATAAAACTGCATATATTTATGTTTCTGATTGCTTATTATTTTGTATTTCTGAGTTGTGTGTTTCCATTTTAGTTCATTTTTCTATGTGGTGGTGATGAAGAGTGACCCTTCTGGCCATTTTTCTATGTGGCTTTGCTGCACTTTTCTCCTTCCTTTATGCATCTCTGCACATTTTTCCACTAGCTTCCTTTAGCCCTGCAGTCTTTTAATCTTTGTCTGTTCATTTCTTACATCTCTCTACAGGTCTCTCTGTCTTCTCTTCTTTTATGGAGTTCTTCATCTGTGGACAATGGAGAATGGTGAGATTTAGATAAGACATCAGTGGTATTGAAATGTAAAATGTCTCAGTGAAAACACCCATAGCCTTGCCGTGGTTGGGTAAGAAGCAGAGGGCAGGTGTTTGATGCTGGAAATCAGTGGGATCACTTGTACATTTATGTAACAATATGCTCAGCTCATCACTTTGTTCAGCGTTGGCCCAGAATCGTCATTAAGGATGAACACGAACCGTAGACCTTTAAAAAATGTTCATAAATAGGCTTATTGAATGTTTTCTTCCTCTTGCTATACTTTTTCACTGACCACCTATGCCTTCCCTGCAACTATGTGCCACATCTCTTCAAATATACTTCTTTTATAATGTTTTTAATAACCCAGTTCCCACTCAGTAGAAAACTAAAGTTACAGCCAGAACACAAAATGTCAATGAGGCAAAATCACTGCAAACCCACAAAGAAATGTACATTCTTCTGACTAGTCCAATTTTTTTCATGCCTGGAAAACTATTTGTTTTCTTGAACACTTACTTGTAATTCAATCCCTGCTAGAAATGTCAGAAATCAGAGAGGCAGATAGGACAGTTCCATGTCTGGGGGTCTCTGGAGAGTTTAGTGTGAGCAAGATTCAGGGAAAGTATGTCAAAATGTATGGAAAAAAACTCATGTGAATGAAAAATACAGATAGCTTTTCTTTGAAACGTACTCATTTACTTTTTTTTTTTTTGGTCTGCAACATATGACTGAAGTTCGAAGGATAGAATAAAATTAACAGCTGCGGTAATAAGACAAATAGAGTACTTCTGCAAAAAAGTAAATTGGTGGGTCAAAAAGAGAGAAGTGAGAGATGTTTGAGTCATTTCTAGATGAGTCCTACAGAATAGCTTTCAAGGTCTTTGCAGAGTCACTGTAAAGAAAATGTGAAACAAGTATGATTCGAAAATAAATACTTTGAATGAAATGGTACTTAATATAATTATAAATATGTTGAGATAAATTACAGTTCCATTTCAATTCCATATAAAGAAATAGTTCCCATTTTCCCTTTATATTTTGCACCTTACATGTTATTTGCCATTTTTTATTCTTTTTCATTTTTTTTTCTGAATGCCAAGTGTGTTTGTTAAAATATTAAGAATTTTTAAATAGAAATGTGAGGCATCAAGCATTTCTCTCCGGAACACACAAGAGTAGGTTTTAACAGAACTGACTATCATCATGTCCAGCCTACAGCAGAAAGACAAGGTCAGGTGCCCCAGGATCCATGAGTTCTGTGGCCTCCATTGTATGTATCCAACACGGGATTGTATATGATCTATTTGGACTTGCACAAATCTCAGAAGATTATGTTCATGTTGTAAAATAATCTTGAAATATCCTAAATTCAGGTGATTAGAGAATTATTCATGTAATGTAGATAACTCATGTGGTCTGAATGTCAGAAATCCTTCTAGCCTTCAGGTTTCCTTGACTTCTCTGGAGAATCAAGCTAGGTTTACTCATTTTCGTTTTTACTTTTAGCCAAAATGATGCCCTGGAAATGGTAGTCATTTTTGATGTTCCGTGATAGAGTTACAAAGCACACTTTTAAAAATGCACCTTATTCTGCATTATTTACAAGTTTATTTTTGGCGTGAATGTTTTTTCTGCTATTTCTACTATTAGGCGTGTAGAAAAATATACTTGGCTTAAAATATGTCACACCTTGACAATTGGTCTTCTAATATTTGCCTCATTTATATAAAATATAGTACATGTTTGTCAGCATGCAAAGTTCCTGGGGACCTTGTCCCTAGAGTTAAAGCATGCACAAAGCAGCCATGACATTATGACAAGATACACCATGTGTGTGGAACTTAGAGCCGGAAGACATGGGTTCAGGTTCCAGCCCTCCTGCTTGCTGCTGTTGTGACCTTGGTTATGTCACTTAACCTCTCTGAGTTTTGGTTTTCTTGTTTAAAATTGTGGCTATTACTTCCTATTTCCATGGGTTGTTGTAAAGTTTGTTTGCTCATGCTGTTTCTCATTCCACAAATGATTTAAAATGACATGCATATATTTAAAAATAAAATAAGATGTATTTGCCCGTTCAGTGCTTTGTAGATTATACAAACATAAGTATAGGGCCATTTTCATTTCTGGGGAGGCCTATCATTCAAAACAAAAGTGCTTTCAAGTACGTGTTTTGGAGACTTCCATTTAGTAGTTTCAAATAAAGCAAATATGTGACATAGACTGGTTAATAAGTGCCAATTTAAAATAAGCCTATAAGAAAGAAGACTATCCAAGACCTTTTTGACTGAAGACCATTTGCAACTAATAAAAACATTAGACTCTCACATACTTAAATGCCTGTTAATTGAAAAGAGCATATATGACAAAAAGCTCTTAGGATTAAGTAACTCTAATAAATGGTTTTTGTTAGTCATAACAAACATGTGCTAACATTTGAGAAAGAATAGAACTTAATTTTATTAAGAGTAGGCCCTTTTTACTCAGCTCAAAAACAATGCTTTTGTTGCCTTTAAGATTGGTAGATACCTCAAAAGAACACAGAAGCTTTGAAATATCCATGGCCTACTTGTCCCTTTTTCTAATTCCTTTCATTATCAAGTGCCATTTGCCTTAATCTTGGGTTACTAGCAATGCTATCTGCTCTCTGCATCTAAAGCCTCTGGAAAGATTGCTCTGGCATGGCCTAATAGCTTTTATCAGCTCACCCAGTGGCTCTTACACTTTGATATTTGAAACCCAGAGTTAACTGTCTGGGGGCCAAGCCCTTCTGAAGGAGTAAACTGCTCTTCTCTATCAATAAAGGCAGTTTATGCCAAGATAGCCAAGAGAGCCTCCTCACCCCCTTCCCTCTGTCAAAGTGAAATGGAACCTAAGAATGGAAGCTAGTGGCTATTTTTTTTCCATACCCCATCCAACTTGCCATTGCTTAATTCCATCTAATTATCAGCTGGGCATGGTGGCTCACTCCTGTAATCCCAGCACTTTGGGAGGCTGAGGTGGGAGGATAACTTGAGGTCAGGAGTTCAAGACCAGCCTGGCCAACATGGTAAAACCCTGTCCCTACTAAAAATAAAAAAAATTATTAGCTGAATGTGGTGATGGGTGCCTGTCATTCCAGCTACTAGGAGGCTGAGGCAGGAGAGTTGCTTGAACCTGGGAGGAGATGGTAGCAATGAGCCGAGATTGTGTCACTGTACCCGGGAGGAGGTGGTAGCAGTGAGCCGAGATTGTGTCACTGTACCCGGGAGGAGGTGGTAGCAGTGAGCCGAGATTGTGTCACTGTACCTGGGAGGAGGTGGTAGCAATGAGCCGAGATTGTGTCACTGTACCCGGGAGGAGGTGGTAGCAGTGAGCCGAGATTGTGTCACTGTACCTGGGAGGAGGTGGTAGCAGTGAGCCGAGATTGTGTCACTGTACCTGGGAGGAGGTGGTAGCAGTGAGCCGAGATTGTGTCACTGTACCCGGGAGGAGGTGGTAGCAATGAGCCGAGATTGTGTCACTGTACCCGGGAGGAGGTGGTAGCAGTGAGCCGAGATTGTGTCACTGTACTAGAGCCTGGGTGACGGAGTGAGACTCCGTCTCAAACAAACAAAAAAAAAAACAAACAAAAAAACCCGATTTCTTTAAAGAAGAGTAATTATAGAGAAATTACTGGATATGCTGTGCATTGCCGCAAGATTAGACGCTTTCCCTTTTGTTTATATTTTGGGCTGTTATTTTTCCCACTAATATCTGTATAGTATATTTGGCTGATTGTAAAATTGTTAGTCTGTTTCTGCTTATGTGACACATGCTCACCTTCCCTCCTTTTGTATAAAAAATAATTTTTAGGGAAATTTATTGTGAGCTTCTGTTTTATTTCAAATAATATGTAACTCTAAAATTCTGTTTTCTAAACAGTGAAACTATTTGAAAACATTCACTTAACATTACAGTTCATGTTACACAGAAAAGTGATAAAAATCATGAAATAAGTCTGTCCCCTTCTTTATAATAGACGAAACTGTAGTGTCAAGAAATACATGAGAAATACTAGCTTGATAAGAGCTCTAATAAACTTTTTTTTTTTTTGAGATGGAGTTTCATTCTTGTTACCCAGGCTGGAGTGCAATGGCACCATCTCAGCTCACCGCAACCTCCGCCTCCTGGGTTCAGGCAATTCTCCTGCCTCAGCCTCCCGAGTAGCTGGGATTACAGGCACGTGCCACCATGCCCAGCTAATGTTTTATATTTTTAGTAGAGACGGGGTTTCACCATGTTGACCAGGATGGTCTCAATCTCTTGACCTCATGATCCACCCGCCTCGGCCTCCCAAAGTGCTGGGATTACAGGCTTGAGCCACTGCGCCCGGCTAATAAACTTTTTATTAAACAACTACGATTGTCCTTAAAAGTGCTGGAGTTGAGGGACCCACATGCTTGAAAGTGAATACACTTTGGTGGTCAAAATGCCCAAATTTCAATGTAGGGTGTATATGTACCTGAATTCTGGGGCTTCCACTTACCAGTTGTGTATCTTTAAATAGTTATTTTAGCTCTTTTGAAGACTTTATTTTCTCATACAGAAATGGTTCCTAACTCACAGGATTTTCTAAGGACAAAATGAGACACATCTGTAAAGTGCCTAATAAAATGTCAGGCACACTGCAGCCCAATGGCAGCAGCTGCTCCTGTTGTTTTTGTTATTAACAAACAGAATGAAGGGAAACCAACCTAGAAGGTTAGATTTTCCAGGATCCCTTCTGCTGAGATCAATTTAGGAAACAGCCCTCAGAGAGACTGTAGTATCTACGCAGGGAACAGGCTGAGGCTGACTTGGAGGAGCTGGACTGGGAAGATAAATTCTGTGCTAGGAGAGCCGCAGTCCCAAATTTCAGACTTCTTTCTTTCTGCTGTTTTGCAGCGTCATGTGATGTGACAGTACTATCACTGCAATTAATCATGTCACTTCATTATTTAGTAATGGCGCTTTTATATACCTTAATCACATGCTTGCAAAAAACAGAGAGTCTTTTTCTCTTCTTCTTTTCTTCTCTTCCCCTCCCTCCACAGAAAATATTTACTCCCCATGTGAGGATGTTATAAGAGCTGAAAGGATTCAAGGTCAAAATAATACAGTGAGTGGTTGAAAAGCTGTGTATATGTCTTCATGTTCTCCTTCTTACCCTTTTGCATTTACAATAGCCCTTCTTACAAAGAAACAGAATTCATCTTTAATTTGCTTTCTGCCATTCATCCTTTTATATTTGATTGGCTCAGTGATTTCCTTTACTTAAATTTAGCATTTATCAATCACAACTAGCAATGCCTGTTACAGTGTTAACGGAAAATTCCACAGGACCCTCTTCACGCTGGGGAAGGGGACCATCTGCTACTTTCATATTAGGATGTCAGGATTTAGAGGTCAATGTGTTTCCCCATCAAGGCTGAAGGCTTTGGGAATCCGGGGAAGTGTCAGGCTCCAAGCAGTATAATGAATGACAGTTGCTGACTGGCGAGGTTCGCATGTTTTCAACAGGGGATATCGCTGTTCCGAATAATGTGCTGGGACTTAGTGTGCTAACACACCCAGCTTGGGTGGTGAGGCAGCCTGTGCCTCCCCGACCTCCCTGGCCCCTGATTCTGAGCTGCATTTTCATCTTGGAAGATATTCTACTGAGGTCTTCATTAGTGGCACCCAGCAGGGCGAAGACTCCATGAGGGCTGATAAGCACTATGGCTGAAAAATGATCAGCCTTTGTGCAGGCAGTTGAAGGTTTAAGTTGCCTGAACTGGAAAGAGTCTGAAGAGGCGATTATGTTAAGCAAGTAATGTGTGTTGGTAACATGGAATCAAATTATTAGGGTCAGTAACTTCCCGGCTTTCCCAGTGCATTAAATGAAGACCATAATATTGCGTTTGTGTCGGGTACTTCTTGATGCCACATTGTGTCAGCACTGTCCGGTCGTCTGTACTTCACAGCACGTCACCTCTAATTTCATGGGATTATCAGCGCTGTTGCATTATTAGATACTCACAATCTTGAGCTTCCTTTGAACTCACAGCAGGGCAGTGCAAAGTCATCATTATGAACACTTCTATGCTTTCTTTTGTTATATACAACAGTATTGCCACATTCAGAAAGGTAGATGTATCCCACTATCATGCTTCCGAAAGCGTGCATTTATTTGGTGGGAAGGGAAGCTACTGATGGGAAAAACATTGAATGTGAAAAGTGTTTTTAAGGACTAGTAGAAAGGTGTCAAGGCAGTGAATTAGTATTAGAAATGTTTATAGGACAGTGGTTCTTAAAGTGTGGTCTGATCAGCAGCCTCAGAATCACTTAGGAACGTATGAGGAATGCAAATCCTACTGAATTAGAAACTGTGGGGTGGAGCTCAGCAGTCTGTGTTTTAACAAGCCCTGAAGGTGATTCTGATGCATCTCAAGTTTGAGAAACACTGCTGCAGCATTTATGGAGTACTTGAATGAGATAAATCCATATGTTCTGGGGTATAGCAATAGACAGACGAAGTATCTGCCCCCGTGGACCTTATTAAGTTGCAAAGGAATATGTGGTTCTTTGCCCTGATGAAATGTGTATACATACCCAACAGAGCCTGTTATTATTGGAGATACTATTACATTCTTCATTTGAATTAGGCTGTTATTTTCTTTGGTATCAGAGAATGACTAACATAAGATAACGAATAAGTGATTCCTTTGTGCATTTCAGAACCATTCCCCTTGCAATATGTGTATCCATGGTCATTGTCACCATTGGCTATGTGCTGACAAATGTGGCCTACTTTACAACCATTAATGCTGAGGAGCTGTTGCTTTCAAATGCAGTGGCAGTGGTAAGTCCAAATTGGGAAAATGCCAAGTGGAATTTAGGTTAATGAGTTGATGCAATTTTATAGTAGTTCCCTCTAGCAGAAAGTGTTTTGAAATTCAGTAATCTTTTCTTGACCTGAATAATAATGAATATTAAAAAAATTTACAGCATACCTTAGCATATTCTATTTAACTGATACATCTAAATTCCTATATGATTTCCCATTATTTCTAATTTCTCATTAAACACTTTTACACGTACATGCTTGAAAATCCGCCGAGGCTTGTTGAATAGAAGGCATTATTCTCCCGGTGGACAGTAATTAAATCTAAATAAATGCATTTTTGTATGCAAATTATAATTTATTCTGTACACTTTCCTGTTTGTGAACTTTTCAAATGCAAACTCAAAATCCTTGCCCCAAGTGTCACTTAAGAATTTTGATGTGGACCATATAAATGTGGTTTTCTTAGTATATCCTTTTGAATACTAGTTCTGGGACATTAATAAATTTAGGAAATACTGGGTCATTCAAAGTTAAACAGATGTTGTTGTTATAATACTTCTCAGACTATTAAAGATACCAACATGCATTCTAACTCCCTAAGACATGGAGTATTTTATACTTTTATAGTATTTTCCAAAATGTATTTGACACCGGAACCATCTTTGTCCCCAAAGATCATAAGACTGTTACTCTGTGACACATACTTTTATTTTGCATAAAGCTTAGCTAGTAAGAGACCATTCACTCTTGACCTCATGACAATGAAGGGTGAAAAATTAAGGACCCATTACTTGACACCAGTTCCTTTTAAAATAGTTAGTATTACCTCATATCAGCAGCATCTACAGAGAATAAATTATCTCATTTCATTTGAACCTGTGTATGAGTTCACGGTATTGAAAAAGACTTTGACTACTGCTCTAAGTCCTACCAGACATCAAATATACAAAGCTTATTGAAATCGGGTCAGTCATCTCATCTTTCAAGACAAAGGGCAGCACTTATTCTTTGGGCATAATGTAGCCCACTAATTACATAGCGCCAGCTGCTTCAAGGACAACTAATGAATCCAACACATTTTTTTTTTGAAAATACGTCGTTCATGGAAATTTGCAATATTGCTCATATCATGGCATAAAATAACATTTTAGAAGTTGTGTTTATCTTTTAAGTTTCTGTGGCTTATTGGACTTTTTTTCTAGCTTTTTTATAGGAAACCACAAAAGAAATTGACAGATACATACGGGGGAGGGAGTGACTTTATAAACAGAGGTTTACCTAGTGTGATTTTCTGGGAAAAATATTTTCAGAGCTAATCATGTATATGATATAAATTATTGTCATTAATTATCGTATTTACCTCCTAATCATGGGATTGGCACATGAAACATGTATCTGTAATACTTCTCCATGTACTTCACTAGAAAATATGGTTTTCCAGCCTAAAGAGAAGTTATTATACAGAAAGATTTCTATCTCCAGAAGTCGAATTTCTGATTTGAGCTTTTATCACTTGCCAGAGTCAGAGACAATACACATCATAGTTGATAACGATTCAATAAATGGATCATTGCTTTCTGAAAGTAGAGAGAAGGTGCTTGTTTAGACCTTTGCCTATGGTTTTGCAACAAGCAATGCCATGGTCCTTGCTTTTGATTATTGTCTATGGAGTTAGTCTGTCCCTAACCAAAGAGAAAAATCATAAAACATCCAGGTATCACCAGGCTAATAGAAAGTCATAGAGCAAGTTTGGCCTAAATTGTTTCATTTTATTCCACTTTCTGGTAAAGCATTAATTTGCTTCATCCTTTCTTTCACTAGACCTTTTCTGAGCGGCTACTGGGAAATTTCTCATTAGCAGTTCCGATCTTTGTTGCCCTCTCCTGCTTTGGCTCCATGAATGGTGGTGTGTTTGCTGTCTCCAGGTGAGTGAGTTCATGTATTTCCAGAAACACATTTCTGTTTTTGAGATTGGATGTGATAAGGGTAACTTTAAAAAGAAAAGGAATAGTGCCTCCAAACCTGTTGTTTTTAAAGGGACACGCAAGATTGAAATGTTGGTGTTAAGTATCAACAGCACGTTTTATTCTGTCCACCAGAGGGCACTGCTTGCCTATTAATAGCTTATTTGGAAGATGGACATGTGGCTTTTTTAAAAATAGTGTTTCCACAGAGTCTAACAACGACATATTATTTCTGGTGATATAATTTTCTGTTTCTCTGAAGATGCCAGGAAAAAAGTAAAGTAAGAGACATCAGAAATCACCACCCCACCATCTGTATTTCCTTTGTTTAGTTTGATGCAAAATTCTTTTTGTTTTAATGTAAGATTAAAACCCAATCAGATAAACGTGAATGCTGCCTGTGCATGTGGATGTGCGTATGCGTGTGTCTGTTGAATTGGATTCAGGACACACATATAACACTATGACTCTAGAACTAAATTCCCCATCAGCTGTTTATATGTAGGGAGAGCTATGCTCAGTCAGATATTGCTATTTTTTCTCTTCAAAGAATAATATAATGTTGGCAGATTTTGTAAAATTCAGATTTAGATTTCCTATGATGTTTCTCCACCTTATTTGAAAAGTGAAACTTAGGCAATCACCTGAGAAATGCCGAACCACTTGGTATGAAAAAGATGCAAGTTTTCTCCGGGATTTCCGGATTTTCCCTTTGAAATGATCAATCATGCAGTAAACTCCACCCACATTTCTCTCCCATCAGGTTATTCTATGTTGCATCTCGAGAGGGTCACCTTCCAGAAATCCTCTCCATGATTCATGTCCGCAAGCACACTCCTCTGCCAGCTGTTATTGTTTTGGTAATGCATATTAACAAGTATATATAGATATAACCTTGAATAATAGGTTAGCAAAAAGGAATTCCAACCAGACATTAGATAGTACTTCACTTTCTCATTCATTGCTAATGTGTGTCACAGTGGAGTTTGGGAGGCAGGGTATCTTCCATCACTTCCTTTTACTCCATGTTTCTGATGACTGTTTGATGCTTTGGGACAAAAATCACATCACCCCTCTTTCACCTTTGCAGAAATGTGTAAGGTCTAAGGAAAACGACTAGCTTGGCTCCTCTCATAGACGTAGCACCTCACAGAAAATGATGTAGAGTATTAAGTCCCAATGGCTTAAGGAAAGTAGAACAAAAAGCTACAGTCTAAAAAGTACCCAGTGGTATGATCTAGGCCCCTTATAATGAAATGCACACAAAATTACTGAAAGAATGGATAAAATCCTAGACAGTGCCATGATGCTGTGATTTAAAGTGACACATTTGAGAGCAAATGTCTTTTATCATTTGCTCTCAAATGTCTCACTCTTTATCACAGCATCATGATAAAATAAAAGCACCACAATGTAAATTTGAGTTGTAAAATTCTTTATGCAGAGAAAAGTGTTTGTGAAATGCGAGCTACAAAAGACTGTATGAGGTGTAAAAGTCCTCAAATACCCATTGGCAATGTTATATTCATTTTTACTGACGATTTTGTAACGTTTCTCTCAGCTGGAATCTGTTGTCAGGAGCACCATAGAATGCACTGAACATTTTTTTTATGCATTTAATTTGTTTCAGAGTGTTTCCTTGAAATTTCCTTTTAAAGTATGTGTACTCCTTGTGCAGAATCTGGACGTTAACGTCACTTGTGGGAACAGAATGTATTATTCCGTGAAGAGGGCTTTCATTTTAAGCCTGCGCTATCAGTCATGCTGTCCTTGGCATGTGCAGCTGCAGAGACTTGCTAAGCTGATCTCTGCGCTTCATTCTTCTCCGTGGTCTTGAGGGTCACACACGGCAAGCACATGGGGAGAGTATATGTGGAGGAAAAAAGGCCAAGTTTTGCAATCAAGAGCCAGCAGAATCACCTATGAGTGTCTGTGCTTCCTGTGTGTGGAGAGCCAAGAGCACATCAGAGGGCATTTACAGAGCTTTCCGCAAATCTTCCAGTTGGGTCTCTTTAACTGTTTATTATTGATTATTTACTAATCATCCCAATCTTTGAGTCTTTCAATTTTGAGTCATCAAATACCCTTTCTTTTACTCTTTGAAAACATATTATCTTCTCTCAAATGCAGAAGGAACCAACATTCATGTAGAATTCCACTTGAATAAAGTGTAATGGCGATGTCACTCTCATAATGTTACTAGTGTGTAAATGGATTATGACAGCAGAATATAGAAAATAGATGAGTCAAATCCAGGTTTTAACCATAATGATAGTTTATCGGTATACATTATCATTTAGAAAGATCATAATGCATAGTGAGGTTATCGTTGTCTATCATCTGTGTTTTCATTGAATTCACCAAGCTTGGCTTTTCTCCCTTTCCCTCTTCAGCACCCTTTGACAATGATAATGCTCTTCTCTGGAGACCTCGACAGTCTTTTGAATTTCCTCAGTTTTGTCAGGTGGCTTTTTATTGGGCTGGCAGTTGCTGGGCTGATTTATCTTCGATACAAATGCCCAGATATGCATCGTCCTTTCAAGGTAACCTCAGCAATCTTGATGGGTTTACATAAATCTTTCACCTAGTACCTAGTCCTCCCGTTGCCATAGCTTGACGATGGGGAGATGGGGAGGTTGGGCTGGGGGCAGCAGCCTGCGGAATCAAACTGTTTAACTCTTTCAGGCAGTGCTTTCCTTTGGGATTTATTTTAAGTTGGAAAAAATATAGTTCATCAAAATTTTTATGTGATGTGCTGAACTTGGTCTGTCACATTTTTGAAAAATGATGGTATGAATGAATGTTTGGCATGTTGATTTTCCATGAATGTGTTCAATGACCTGATCGAGTCAGCGTATGGGCTACTTCTGTCTGTCTTTATGCTGGGGTTGTAGACAGCCATGCTGAGAACGAGTGAGAGCGACACTTCATTAATGCCAATTCCAAAAAGGTGGCTGCTACAAAACAGGCATTGTAAGTACTTAACGCTGTGACTTGTTACATTGCTTTTTATACTATATCCTCTAAAAGCAGTAGGAATGTGAAATACACAGGAAAAGAGAAGATCTATGAATCTACCACGTAACGCCCATTTACCATGAGTAAGCATTTCCGTTTTGGAGACTGGAGAAGACGCTTGTCATCTCCTTCAGACTTGAACGCTCATGGATTGATTTGACCTCACTACTTATTTGCTTCTAGGAAACAGCGTAGATAATGTTGTCAGTCATGTTGTCAGGGTTTGTTTCTAATAATATTCATTGCCTAACGCTGGCAGCGTCTTTATTAGCGGTTGAATAGGAGTTGGCCCGTTTTATTCCTGTCAGTTCTTATTGTGAAGCTCAACAGAAAATCGATATGCACTGAAAGACTTTCACATGTAACAAGCAGCCAGTCCTCTTGACTCCACACTGAAGTGGGTTCTGATCATAATTATCAATGAGCCAATCTTTTGAGATCAAAATCACAAATCGTCATGGTGTCTAGTAAAATAATTCCAACAGAACATCTCTAATAAAAATATCCTTTCTTGTCCTTAGATTTTGTTCTATCCAAAGATTTAAAAACAATTTAAATTGAGTTACATTTAAAGGAGCATGTTTGATACATTATCTGTGTGCCATGAAAGAGATTTTGCTACTAAGGCAAGGCACGTTGGTGCCTGTCACCTGGTCACATGACTACAGTTTGTCACTAAAGTGTGTCTCACGACCGACACACTCATCTCAGACCCCGCTTCTGTTGTGTGGACATGTTTGAAGTGGCTTTTTTTGTGTTCTGTGTTCCAGATCCCGCTGTTCATCCCAGCTGTGTTTTCCTTCACATGCCTCCTCATGGTTGCCCTTTCCCTCTATTCGGACCCATTAAGTACAGGGATTGGCTTAGCCATCACTCTGACTGGGGTGCCTGCATATTATTTCTTTATTATATGGGACAAGAAACCCAGGTGGTTTAGAATAATGTCAGGTAAGAATTTTCAGTACTTTCAGGACCTTGTGCAAGACCACGTAGAAAACTCACAAAGGTGTACATACATAATGTACTTGATGTTTCAAAATATAAGTGGCACAACTGATGATTTGAGAACACTATTGCATTTTAATTGGAACTACTTTTTGGCAGGAAGGACGTTTAAGGTATCGCCATTGAATCTTTTAAGGATGTTGGTTTGGGCTGCTGTAATCACTTCTTAGGAGAAATAGCTTTGTTTTAGATGAAATTTTATCAGTAGATCTCTAAATGACTTAATCTGTCTTTGAATCCCTTACTAATGCAATTATTTTTCTTCTGGGTTGAATGCAGTTTAGTGATTCTATATCATAACATGTGACCTGATGAGTGATGTGAGATTTATTGGGGAGTTAGGCAGCGGGCTGCAAATGTCTTAAACTTTATTACTGTACACTACCTGGAAAGGAAGGGTGACTCATGAAGGATCATAACAACAGGAACAATGAAGAGAACAATAGCAGCTTCCACATTGTGTGCACATGTATTTATTTACTTCTTTTTAAAAAATTTTTACTTCAAGTTCTGGAATACATGTGCAGAACAGGCAGGTTTGTTATATAGGTATACATGTGCTATGGTGGGAGTGTAAATTAGTTCAACCATTGTGGAAAACAGTGTGGCGATTCCTCAAGGATCTGGAACCAGAAATACCATTTGACCCAGCAATCCCATTACTGGGTATACACCCAAAGGATTATAAAACATTCTACTGTAAAGACACATGCACATCTATGTTTATTGCAGCACTATTTACAATAGAAAAAACTTGGAACCAACCTAAATATCTATTGATGATAGACTGGATAAAGAAAATGTGGCACATATACACCATGGAATACTATGCAGCCATAAAAAAGAATGAAAAAGAATTAGTTCCCCTTTGCAGGGACATGATGATGATGCTAGAAGCCATCATTCTCAGCAAACTAACACAGGAACAGAAAACCTAACACCGCATATTCTCACTCATAAGTGAGAATTGAACAGTGAGAACAGATGGACACAGGGAGGGGACAAGGCTTTATTTAATTCTTACAATATCCCACTGAGGCAGGAAAAATTATTACCCCCATTTAATAGGCTTTGAATTATAGCAGGAGAGAATGCATGTTACTTGTTCCAAGTCATACAGATATAAAGTAGAATAGTTGAAATTCAAATGCAGGCTGCTTTATAGTTTAGAAGAATCACCCTGGGGGTTGTGAGGGTGGATTAAAATAGGTTGGGGCTGAAGACAGAATATGGAGTTTGCAGCAATCCTGATGAGAATTGAGGGGAGTTCTGAACACAGGCAGTATCATCAGGGTCTGAGAGAAAGTGAAATACACTAAAAGGAAAAACCAACAGGACTTGGTGACCAGCTAAATTGGGGGAGGAGAAACACATAGATCACTAGGTAGGAAGCGTTCTTATGAATAACCCGTGTTGAAAGCATATCTCTCTGTCAGAGGCTTTCCTGGGTCACTTCCCCTACATGATCCACATGACCATCTCAACCAATGCTCAACAAGGTTGATGTGTGAGATGCTGTTATTCTCAAGTACAGATGAGAAAACCAGGGCTCAGGAAAATGGAGAATTTACTTTTGAGTGTACTATTTTAAACCATAGAACTAGGATTTGAACCCATATCTGCTTGACTTCTAAGTTCATGCTCTTTCTAGACTGGATCTCCTGTAGAAGGGAGAGAGAGAGAAGTAGGTAGGTAACAAGTACAGCCAGAGGGGCAGATCTATTCTTGCTGGTGAATTTGGGGAGTTAGAACATCGCTTTCATAATTCTTCTTTGTTTTAATTTACTTACTTTACCATAATTAATTTTTTAAATTCCAGTTAAAGGTTTAGGGGGATTTCTGGTTAAATTATTAATAAATAATGCCACTGTTACTAAAAAACAAACAAAAAACTTGATATGCATATCGAATCTCTAGTGTGCTGTGCAGACTCATTTAGAAGCCAGTCCTTTAAAGCAGAGTTTTGTTAATACCTTTTATTAGCCTTCAATTGGAATTTTGCATCTTTAGATCTTATACTACTATTTATATCTGGCTCTTGTTTCCCCAAAGAAATGTTACTATACAAATGAGGTGCTTTATGGCTGACACAGGCACACCGATTGCCTTAACTGAGTATTTAATCTCCATTTCTTCTCAGATCACACTAGTTTTCTGTGGAATTTTTTTAAGTTTTCTGTGTTCTAGACACTAAATATAGAGCCTATTCTGAGGGAAAAGGGAGCCTAATAAATAACATTTAGCATTAGGGTTGCTTTATTCATTGCTAGCATTTAGGACAGATTAGCACTCATCGCTGTGGGCTCTATGTCCGTCTCCCCTACTAACTGAGACAGTTAAAACCCCTGAGCAGCACAGAAAATTAAGAGCCTTGAGGAAGAAAGAGCAGGTGGTCCTAGAGTTCGACTGGAATGAGAAGGAGCATGATGAAAGTGCGAAGCCATTGTTCTGTCCCACTTCAGCAGGCCTTTTGTTCCTTCTGTTTGGGGTCAGCCAACTCTAGTTCTTTCCTCTTGCTAACAAACATGTGTGTGCTTTGTATTATTTCTCTGTCTGTTCATCTTAACAAGCAGACTTCATGCGTGATCCTTCATTGATGTCTTTTGGTGCTCATGTAATTTTGAAGGTTTTTGTTTTTTTTAATTTTTTTGCTATTTTTCTATCTCTAATGATGTTTTGAACATTTCCAAGGCCTCCAAGTTTAGTGTTAGCCATTTGTGAAACTAGCAGCAATGGAGTAGTCCCATAATGGTTATTTGGTTCTCAAAAATGCCATTAAGTCTTACCAGGGAGCATGGCAATTCTGCTTTTAAACTGCGAGCGTTGTAACTCTTTATCTTTATAGCTGCCTTGAAAGTGAGTAGCAAAAACCAACAATCCTCCGTAATTTTGTTTGATTTTTCTCTGAGGCAGCATTCTTGTAGTAAAATAAAGAAAATTCATAATATTTATTGCTGCAATAGGAAGTATTTTCTTAGCCTTTGGCCAAAACAAAACACACACAGACACCAAACAACAGAATCCTGAAGCAGCGCCCTGACCCTTCTCCCAGCTACTCTATGATCTTTTTGTTAGAGATAAACCCACTGTGGACTTAGAGACCAACAGCCTTCACTTGGAGCAGTTTGTTCAATGATTTAATATCATGTCCTTTCATTTGGTAAAATTCCATCACCTTTATATTATCATTTATTTTTACCCTGATATGCACGAGTAGATTAGCCCTGTGAAAATGATAGTCTATCAAAATATGTCTTACACAGGTTGTTTCCATGAAAAATGAGAGGTAACCAAATAGCACTTGGAAAATGGTGAAAGGCTGCTGAGTACTGACAGCCAGGGAGTGTTCAGAATCTGAGGAGCTGAGATTTTCAGAGATTTGATAAATCTCTCCAGCCACAGGATGCCAGTATGGAGCCACTTTTGTTTGATAGCATTTCTAGGGAGAAAAGAAAACGTGCTCTTAAGGGAATAGTGAGATTCACAGAAAGCTTTTTTCTGCCATCTATGACAGAATGGTTAATTCTTCTGGTGGGTTAGTTATATTATTTATTTACTTATAGAAACACAAGCTTCTCACGGGAGGAAAAAGGGGCAGATACTCCAATGACATATGTAAATACATGAAGGTGGCAAGCCCTGGCAGACCCGAGCCAGGACTCACAGCAGCCGTTGCTCTTGGCTGTCTCTATTTATCAGCCAAACCCTGTCACAGGGTTGAGTGTGGTGACTGGAAGTGGGTCCCTCTTGCTCAGGGAGAGAGATGGAGGACAGCCTTATTTAAACAAAATCGTTGATTATAAAAAATCAGACTGGGAAACAGCAGAATGACTGTAATGCATCTTTGTGGGCAGCAAGTTTGCAGCTCCAGAGCCCTAAAAGCATATGCTGCATACAGTGGGTCAAGATAACTTCATTTATGATAAGTGACTGAAAGCTGAATAATGCATTTAACAGACTTTTCATGAAGACTGTGGTGCAAAATGTAAATTAGTTAAACTTGCCCACATTTCTTAGGGGCCCAAACTATCTTCACTGTAAAGATAAAATGAGATCACGCTGGTGAAAATATTTTGTAGCCTTAAATAAATACTGTTATGCTTGTGGTGACGTCCAGAAAAAAATGGCCTCGTGCTACATCACAAACATAGGCAATTTTTGCTGTAGTTCCCATATTGGGCTAGGTATGGTTGAGTAGATGAAATTTTGCAGGGTCAGTTGTTGTTTCAAATTATTTCAAGAATAACTAGGGAACATGAAAGGTAAAGCTAAAAATACTACAACCGTTACTTGGTCCTGTACCTTACGGTTACTGAAAACACCAAATGCAGACTCATTAACACACCTTTATGTAAAGAAATAGTACCATGGATGATTACCCTTAAAGCGGAAAGACTGTTTTTGAACATGGATATAGACATGGCAGCTGAATGCCACATGCTCTGCAGCTTTCCCAGGCAAGCTGGAAGCTTCTTTAAAGACAAACTTGCCTCTCTTGAGCTCCCCTGTCTGGTCCACTGCTGTCAGATAATCTAGAAGGAAAAGTTGGTGTGACTCCAACATGCACTCATGGTCAAAATCAATTACTCTGTAGAAGCCTTCATTACCATGACAATCATTCAAATCATGAAATTCCAAGAGGGCTCTCATAAGAAAGACACATTGGATATCGTCAACAGCGCTGATTGAACACAAAGGAAGATGAAAGATAGCAGAAAGTGGGCAAAGCCAGAACAGCGATTCTTTGGCTGTGTGCTCCTGAATCAGGGATCCAAACCAAGCTTTTAAGAAGGAGATAGGACACAGTAGGAAAGCAGCAGGATCTAAGTTGCTTCTCATTTGTCTGAATGGAGGCAATGTGATGACATGGGGAAACAAGAAGTCTAAGACAGCAGACAACTGGGGTCCCTGAATATTGAGAGACATTTTTGAAAAAGGCTTTCATGTTGAGTGAGGAGGGCAGTCATTATGGAGATTAGTTCAGGAGGCTAGGAGCAGGATCTCTCTAGGGAGGCAGGGCTGGAGATGATGTCTCTTGAATACCCCTACTTTTCATTTGGCTGTTGCAGATGCCTGAGATCTCTTGGTTTTTTATTTGTTTGTTTGTTTTAACGTACTGTCACATATCCCTCGCCCCTTCTCTGCCTAAGCTACATTTCTTTAACTATTGATGAATATTTCCTTTTCCCACAAATCCACAAATGCCTTTTTGTTTTTTTTTTTTTTGGAGATGGAGTCTCACTCTGTCACTCAGGCTGGAGTCCAGTGGCACAATCTAGGCTCACTGCAACCTCCTCCTCCTGGGTTCAAGTGATTCTCCTGCCTCAGCCTCCTGAGTGGCTGGGACTACAGGTGTGCACCATTTTTGCATTTTTTAGGAGAAACGGGGTTTCACCATGTTGGACAGGCTGGTCTTCAAACTCCTGATTTCGTGATCCACCTGCCTCGACCTCCCAAAGTGCTGGGATTACAAGCGTGAGCCACTGCGCTAGGCCACAAATGCCTATTTTTATAGGATAATTTTTTCATTTCCCTTTTCTGAAAATATGGGCTTTAATTGCTCTTGAGTGTGCTCCCTTCTGCTGTACTTACATCTCAATGTAAAGAGTGGGCTGTGTAAAACACAGTTTATTTAGGAAACATTCGCATAGTATATATAATTTGCCACGACTGTGCTGGGCCCTTTACAATTGATGTAGACTGTAAAATTAATGTGCTGAGAACAACATCTTTGACAAACACAGAAAGCAAAGGTTGAAAAAAATATCTTTTTAAATGTCATTAAAAATGGCTTGAAAGGAGCTATTATGGATAACAAGCCATGAATGAGGAGAAACATTCTATATGAGAGACTATCTGAGTCTGAAACCATCAAGAGGTTAGGCCCTGACTGCTCCAGGATAGCAGGACGTTGAAAAAACTGTGGAGGAATTAATCACAAAGATAAGAGGCAAACCAGCGGGGACGCAGTAGCTGACACCTGCAATCCAGCACTTTGGGAGGCCGAGACCGGCAAATCACTTGAGGCCAGGAGTTTGAGACCAGCTGGACCAACAAGGTGAAATCCCGTCTCTACTGAAAATACAAAATTAGCCAGGTGTGATGGCACATGCCTGTAATCCCAGCTACTTGGGAGGCTGGGGCAGAAGAATTGCTTGAATCGGGGAGGCAGAGGTTTCAGTGAGCTGAGGTCATGACATTGCACTCTAGCTTGGGCAACAACAGCGAAACTCCATCTCAAAAAAAAAAAAAAGAAGCAAACAAGAACGAATGTCCCCAGGAACCAAGGTATTAGAGTTCTGCTGAGATAAAATGGCCTTAGAAATCATCTAGCACAATGGCTCTCAAAGAAAGAAGACTGATCTTTTTCTGCACACTGGAGCCAGCCTCTCTCAAGATGCCCTAAGTTCCTACATTTTTGTGTCTATCAGAATTACAGGTGGCTAGACCCCATTTTCAGTTTCTAATTTAGTAGGTCTAAGATTGAGCTTGAAAGATACATTTCTAATGTGTTAGATGAAGCTAATTCTGTTGGTCTGGGAACCACACTTTAACTCTCATTGATTTAGACTCTCATTGTACTGACTAGGCAAATTGGGCCCTAGGAGATAAGACAATATTCTCAATAATATGTTACATGTTTGAGAATGAAAATTATATTCTGATTCTCCTCCCAATTCTTCTGAGGAACTGGTTGTAATCTCATAGGTGGAAAAAACAATTTTAAACTGAATATGAAGTGTATTTTGAAACATTATTTATATGTTGGTCCTATTGTCTCAAAATATTTTCAGCCTTCTGCTTCATGAATCAAAGTCCTTATTTTAATGCAAAATATTAATTTATTCTTGCTGAGAAGCCATCATGGGAAGTTATAGAAGTGACAAATTCATTGAGCACGATAGGATTCTAATGAAGTAAATAATTCTTGAAAGTGCTCTATGAAATAGGCGGTTGTATGTTTTTGGTATTCAACCCAAAATAATTCATAGTTTGCTGTTTTTATGCATTTCTGATTTTTATGCGTTTTTAATTTCTCTTTATTTCTTTGTAGAGAGAATAACCAGATCATTGCAAATAATTCTGGAAGTTGTACCAGAAGAAGATAAATTATGAACTGATGAACTTGAGATCTTGGCAATCTGCCCAAGAGAAGACACACAATAGGGATTTTTACTTCGTCTTTTGAAAATCCAGGGAATTCTAACTTTGGTGATAAACTAAAGGAGTCAGTTATTTCTATTCATATATTTCAGCATATTCAAACTAATTTATAAGAAATTTAGTTATAACTCTATGTAGTTACAGAAAACGAACATGCAGTTCTGTGAGTCGCAGAATTCTTGAGTCTCTGATACCTACCTATTGGGGTTAGGAGAAAAGACTAACGGAACAGCCAATTACTATGTGGTCATTCTCTACAATATATCTTAGCATGGCAAAGAAAGTTCTCATTGAAGACTGAGATTTTTTCTGTGTATATGGGCTTTGTAAACATGGTTTTATACACCATAGATGACTATACTGTGAAAAGTGTTTTCAATTCTGAAAAAAAATGGATACATCATGATTATGGCCAAGAGGAAAGAAACAAATTTATTTTACATTGACATTGCATTGCTTCCCTTTAGATACCAATTTAGATAACACTCCTGCTTTAATGGATTATACCCAGAGCATTTTGAACAAAGGTCAGAGGGGATATGCTGAATACATTAAAGAGGAGTTTCTAGGGGCTACTGTTTATGAGACACATCCAGGAATTATGTTTGAGTAAAAATCCTTGAGAATTTATTATGTCAGATTTTTTTTTTTCATTATCAGGAAGTTTTATAGTCATCTGTCTTTTTTTTTTTTTTTTTTTTTTTTTTTTTCCCATCAATTTGATCAGGAAAATATGTAACACTTCTTAGAGGAAGAGTCAGTTTGGTATTAAATCCCCTTAAGAACAACCACCTGTTTCACTAATAATTTACCCCTGATGAATATATCTAAACCCGTGCACTTTTAAACCTTCAAATTACATTGTCAACCTGAGAGAAATCACCGACAAAGAAAATGTCCAAAACAATAATCCCATAGCTATAATCATATCTACATGCAATGTTAGTAATTCTGAACAATTTTTTAAATTTATGACTATTTTTACATAATGATGAGTTTTGACACTTTGTACATTTTCATTATACATTTTATATTCTGTTAAAATATCTCGGGCCTGGCGCGGTGGCTCACGCCTGTAATCCCAGCACTTTGGGAGGCCGAAGCAGGTAGATCACGAGGTCAAGAGATCAAGACCATGCTGGTCAACATGGTGAAACCCCATCTCTACTAAAAATACAAAACATTAGCTGGGCATGGTGGCGCATGCCTGTAATCCCAGCTACTCAGGAGGCTGAGGCAGGAGAATTGCTTGAACCCAGGAGGTGGAGGTTGCAGTGAGCCGAGGTCGCGCCCCTGCACTCAAGCCTGGGTAACAAGAGCGAAACTCCGTCTCAAACAAAAAATATCTATATCTATATCTATATCTATCTATCTATCTCTATCTATCTATCTATCTATCTATATCTATATATCTTCAGATGAAACTGTCCAGATTAATTAGAAAAAGGCATATATTGACATAAAAATTGAGAAGGAAATGTTACTGCTAACTAGGACTTCAACTGATGATTCTAGAAAATTTCCGCCTCTATATTTAGGCTTTGTCAGTAATTTCCACACCTTAATTATTATTTAACTTGCAAAGGGGATAATTGATAAGAAGAAATTTGAAAGAATGAGAAACTGTGGATGAATGTTTATGTTCAGAAGACGTTTTTATGCCAGTATTAGAAAACACTGTGGGCTGGGCACTGTGTATCACACCTGTAATCCCAGTACTTTGGGAGGTTGGGGCGAGCGGATCATGAGGTCGGGAGTTTGAGACCGACCAGTCTGGCCAGGATAGTGAAACCCCGTCTCTACTGAAAATACAAAATTAGCTGGGCATGGTGGCAGGCGTCTGTAATCCCAGCTGCTCAGAAGGCTGAGGCAGGAGAATCGCTTGAACCCAGGAAGGGGAGGTTGTGGTGAGCTGAGATTGCAGCACTGCCCTCCAGCCTCAGCGACAGAGGAGTCTCTGTCTAAAAAAAAAAAAAAAAGAAAGAAAATAAAATATTGTGAAACTTATAAATGAGAGCAATATAATGTTGAAATTTAAACTGTAATTTATAAATATCTAAGATAAAATGGTTAGTCATGGCCAAAGTATATGTCATCCTTTAATTTTTGTCCATTTGAAAATAGAGTTTTGAAAGAATTATACCAATTAAAATTATTTAAGGCAAACATAGAGTTCATAGACAATTGTCCAAAGTAGAAATGATGACTTACAACTTGGAGCATTCCCAATTCAGTAATTTCAATTTTTGCTCTTGAAAATATTTAATATGTATTCAAGACTGACATTTCTTTAGCCAAACCTAATGTTTGGGTCTCTAAGTGAATTTATAACAACTCCTTCCTTTCTTAGCACAGGGTTTTCAAAATTTGATTTATAATTCCTATTTCCAGTAAACATTGTTCATTTGTCTACATCTCTCCCTATCATATGTTGCTTGAGGTAAGAATTTCTTTTTTATTTCTATTTTTTTCCCATAGTCTAGATTCATAGAATTTAAACAAGAAATGTTTCCTGAGCTTTTTCTTGCCAAATGAAAAAAGACTGGTAAAGTCTCATGGAAAGTTTGTGTAGTTCTTCGCTATTCCTGAGGTTAATGTACTTATATTCACAGTGGCAGATTGGTCTCAGCGTTTAATTAATTAATTAATTTTTGATTTGAATTTCTCTTTAAAAGTACCAATTTAAAAGGTAACTAGAATTATTCTTTCTCTTACTTTCAAAAGTGATTTTTGCATTATTAAATTTCTCTGCCTTTATAATGCCATTTTAAGCAGGAAAAAAGTCAATCGGTAATTAAGAAACGAAGTGATGGAGATTAAGTTGTATTTTGGCTTATTTTTAGGACACGTCATGGCAAGACAGAGTTCCTTTAATCAGGAAATCAGTATCCATAATTTTCATTCAAAATGGCAGTATGTAAAAAGCAGATTCTCATTCAAAAACTCTCCTGCACACTTATTTATGTATACATGTTTTTATATAAGTAAAATTTTTCTCATATTTTTATATTATATGCACAGTCATACTACTGCTACATGTGCTGTACCTATACTTTATACCATGCATATTCAGATGTTTATATACGTAAGTTTATTATAACATGAAAAGCGAAATCAATGAATAGTGTTTAAAACAACTAATCTATTTTTTCATTTTTGTGGGGATGGAGTCTCAAATATTTAATTTTGATTTTAAAAGATCGAGTAAAGACTTCTAAAACTAAAACACAATTTGATTTTAAAAAGAATGATTCTTCTTACACAATCACAAATATGTGCAGTACACATTTTCCTCATGGTACTGTTTTGACCCCATTTAAAAGTATTAGATTCTATTCCTTTGAACAAATGAAAACTGAGCCATTATAAATGGTTAGCTGAAAACAAACCCTGTTCTTGTCCTTCTTTAGAAGAGTAAAGATTTGTCCTAGGGAAGTTAACTGACTTCAGTTCCAAACATGCATATGCATTTAGACTGTAGCTCCTCAGCCCTGTGGACACAAAATTAGGACAGCTTATTAGGTGACACTTGCCATGCATGGTGGTTTCTCTAACACTAAAATGTTCAGGTTGAAACAGATTTGCTGTTTGTTTTATGTGTCTGGTAAAATTGTTTCTCCCTACTATTGGATATATCAGTAGAGGGTTAACAAGAGTATAATTATACAACAGAATTCCTCATGAACTGTAATCAGTCTACAGGAAACTCATTATTTTATCTTGATTTGCAGATGAATATACTGCTAAGAAGTGGAGTAATTCTGACCTTTGTTAAAGTTGATCTTTTATAATTGAGGTATAGGGTATGAAAGATAAAACTGAAGTCCAGAGAATCAGGAAATGAAAGATAGTATGTGACTGGAAGTAATAATACTTTAATGTTATGCAATATAGTCAGAGAAATATAAAAAACTAGTTGTCTGTTGTGCATAGGTGGATGTCCCAAGAAGCTAATGAAACCTAAGCTTCAGTGCCCCTCACTTAGACATGCTCTATTCGAGTTCCTGAACCTAACTTTGCATCAGGAATTCCACATTAATTTTGCTGAAGAAGACCAGCAAAGCTGTGTATACTTCTAGTCCCACAAAATCTGCCTTGTCCCTGTGAGTAAGGTAAAATAATTTCTGTTACTTTTTTCTATGAGAAACAAATACGAAGGATATATATTTTTAAATTTATGAATTAATTGAAATATTCATATATAACAAGTGGCTTTCTCATCATATATGATGTGATACATAGGGAGATATTTTCACCTTCATCATATTTTATATGTTGATTCTGAATTATAGAAAAATAATAAATTGGATTTTAATTATAGCCCTTTTTCTTAGGAAAGAAATATAGAGAGATGTGGGATTTGAATGCCCATGAGTCAAGACATTTTATTTTACTTGAATATATTCTTGCTTCACTTTACCTTCCATAATCTGTGGTACGTTGGTGCTGATCAAGTTTACAGAGCTACATTTTGCTTTCCTAACCATCTAAAGTGAGGAACTAAAATATGGCATTGTGTAACTGGGAAGAAGCCCATCGTGGATAAAAATTAGAGTAGATAATGGGTCACCTTGATAGCTTCTGTTTACATTACTTGTACATGGGCAAAATAATTATTACCCATACATGTATTTAAGCTTAATTTTCCCATAAACAGTATTTTAAATCTGTGTGAAAATATATAATACCTAAAAGTGTGATCGCTAGGTACCCCTTACTTTATTAGTACAGTACGTAAAAAAGATTTTAAAATAATGTCTAAGAGCATGATGTCTAGGTAGTCCTTAGTTTATTGGTACTGTTCTTAAAAATGATTTTTTAATAGTCAATTTTGGGAGATAATTATTTCTTCCCTTGTATTTTCAAATTAGTTGGTGTCTAAAAATAAATGTTTTGTCTAATTTTAGATCAGATATAGATTCACAAAAGCATAAATCATGGTCTCACAGGAAATTCACCAATTTTCCGTATGTTATGAGATAATTGTCCTCCCTTAACCTCATAACAATGAATTTATATGATTACCCAGATTTTTTTAGTGTGAATCTACCAATTAGTTTTATTTTCTTGGTAGTTATTTTTCTCCCTCCTCTCTGTTACTATTGACCTTAAAATGCACAGAGGATGGTTACGGCCTCCTAATAGCTATCTGTTACATGTGTGTGTTTCAGTGTACTTGAATCGAGTGTACATTTACAGTACCAATAACTGCCCTTACAGCTTTACAGCTAACAGTTCTCTCACAAAACTGTAGGGTGTCAGGCATCTGAGAGGCATACAGAGGGCCACACTTGTTTCGAAGTGAACATGCTTTTTTTCCCCTCAACGTGTACACTACTGATTTTTTTTAAAGTATGACTTTCAAGTGAATTAATATACTGGTTAGGTAACCTGCTTGCTAAGTCCTTATTACCTCCTGTGGAAGCCTCAAAAAGCTGTGCTGAAAGCCAGAGGGGGAAAAAGAGTAATGCACAGGTACCTCTTCTGCAGCGGTGACTGTTTTTCGAGTACCTTGTGGACAGGGTAGTTTGCACAGCATCTTGTGGGAAAACCTCTTAGGCCTTTTCAGGTTAAAGCTGTATCATTTGTTGGGTTGTGAGCGGTCTAACTTAAATGTGGATTATAAAATTAGACTTCAAATATTCCTACTAATTAACTTTATTAGATGCATACTCGGAAGCACAGTCATATCACACTGGGAGGCAATGCAATGTGGTTCCCTGGTCCTAGGTTTGAACTGTCTTATTTCAAAGGATTTTTGAATTAATGTTTCCCTATAATTTCTCCTTCATTCCAAAGTAGAAACATGCTTTGAAGAATGAAACAGATTGTTCCCATGAATGTATGCTTATACTCAACTAGAAATGATCTATGTTAAATGACAGTGTATATGAATTATTTCAAGTGCTATCCCATAGACTTTTCTTATTGCTCTGAAAGAAAAAAAGCAATGTAAATCAGTATGACTATTGCACAAACCACCAGAATTCTCCAACAATTTTAAGTAATCTGATCCTTTTCTTGGAGAAAATTGTTACCTAATAGTTTTTCCTTATGAATGTTTTTACTACTGCTATAAATCAAATTTCTATAAATTTCCTACTTAAGCCTTAAGAACTGGGTTCTTCCTTTGATGTTATTCATGTTCAGAAAGGAAATGACATTTTACTCTCTTAGGACAGTTCCTAGAATCTATAGTAGTATTAGGATATATTTTGCCTTAAAATATATTTTGGTTATTTTAAATACGGAGATCGGCCCCAAATTTTTATCTTTGCACAATAGCAATGAGTTTTCAGTAGTACTTCTCAACATTTGGGAACTTCGCAAACATAAGCATCATATGTGTTAAAAGTGTATCACTTAATGCTATGAAATATATTGTTTTCTCCCTATGCAAAACAGGTGAACAAATGTTGCTGTTTTTTACTGATAATAAATGTTGGCTACCTGTGATTTTATAGTATGCACATGTCAGAAAAAGGCAAGACAAATGGCCTTTTATACTGAATAGTTGGCAAACTTATTGGGTCTTAATTTTCTGACAGGATTTGACTCAATATTTATACAGCTTGCATGGAATGGATTATATGGTAGTGATGCACTGGTAGAAATGGTTTTTAGTTATTGACTCAGAATTCATCTCAGGATGAATCTTTTATGTCTTTTTATTGCAAGTACATCTGAATTTACTTTATTGAAATGGCTTTAGAAAGCTTTGTCTAAAAATTTGACCTAGGAATGGTGACTTCATTTTCAGTTGCCAAGGGATATAATAACAATATGTGTGTTATGTTTATATTAACATATTATTAGGTACTATCTATGAATGTATTTAAATACCTTTCATATCCTGTGACAAGTGTTTATAATTTGCAGCAGTGGAATCCATTTAGCCCAGTGGGAAAGCCTTGGAACTCAGGTTACCCTTGAGGGTTATGCTGGCAGCCATCTTTGATCTGTGCTTAAATTGTAATTTATAGACCAGCTAAATCCCTAACTTGGATCTGGAATGCATTAGTTACGACCTTATACTATTCCCAGAATTGCAGGGGCACCGTGGGTTGGGTCTGGTGATTGAAAACACAAGAACAAAGAAATCCAGCTGAGAAAGAAGGACCCTCGGCATCCTAACTGGTCCTCAAAGCAAGCAGGGCTTCTTCCCTCTGGCATTGTGATTATGAAACTTAGTAAAGGGGATTGTGTGTATTATATCCAAATTTAATACAATGTCTTCTATTGACTGATAAATTCTTAAAGAGCAAAACTACATTTCATTTCTGCATCTACATTGCAACCATATTAAGAGAACTAAGATATTTATCTATGAAGTTATAAATGGCACAGAGAGACTTTCATCTGTGGATTGTGCTGTGTTTTGTAAGGTTCCTTGGCACTGATGCCTGCACAAGCATGTGATATATGAAATAAAATGGATTCTTCTCTAGCTAAATGATTTCCCTCTGGGGAGAGTTCTGGTGCAGCAATCATAATGCCAGATGGTGTTTACAGGCTATTTGTGTAAGTGGTAAGATGCTATGAAATAAGTGTGTTTTCATCTTATGGAAACTTGATGCATGTGCTTTTGTATGGAATACATTGTGGTGCAATATGATGTCCTTCAACTTTGCATTGAACTGAATTTTGGTTGTATTTATATGTATTATATCTGTCATGCTTCTAGTTGCTTCAACCTTTTTATAACCATTTTTGTCATATTTTTACTTGAAAATATTTTAAATGGAAATTTAAATAAAGATTTGATAGTTTACATAATACATATTATGTTTTGCTTTCTTTTTAAGCAGTGTATATTCATTTAAATTGAAGGCCTTAGTTTTAATGATTGAATTTATTTATCACTGGTTCCATGCATTTGTTGGAGCATCTGACTTCACACCAGTTTCCTGAACTGAAAACTGAAAGTGGTGCCAGATACAGTCTCCTATAAACACTCTTCTTTCTCGTGGTCTACATCCGTCTGTCCCCTGGTCTGAAATATCTAGCTCCTGTTCTATTTCTGCCCGTACAAGTTCAATCTTTTCATTTCATGCCTTTAACAAGAATTTTGCCTCTTGTCTCTTTACTCTTTCACATGTTTCCCCAGAATGTTCTTCCTGAAACTCAAATGAGGTCAAAATTTTCCATGGTTTCACATTTACTTCTTTACTTTTTGTGGATGGGTAAATTCAAACTCCTCCATATAGCACACAGTGGTTTCCATCACCTGCCACCTTTCTTTCTCCAGCTTTCCACATTCTCGACTGCCGTATTAAATGTGTTCTCAGTAGTTCAACAGCAACAAAACATGACACTATGATTTCTTTTTACACACCGAAGACTCTTAGAGCAATTGTAGTTTTCTCCCCAGCTCCCATCTCCTTATTCCAGATATAACTTCTACCCAACATTTAAGATTAAGTCCAAAAAGGAACTCTTCCAGAAGCCTTCCCCAAGTTGCTTTACTACCTGATACCTGAACTCATCCTCTGGAGCCCATCTTTTTTGTGGATCTTGTTGTATACTGCTGTAATTGATTTACTGGACTCACTTTTCTGCCTGAACTTGCTGATTTTTTTCTTTTGCCAATGGAAGCATAGCGGGTGCTCAATTAATGTTTATTAAATGTATAAATTCATTAAGTGCATGCATGAATGAATGACTTTCATTAGGTGGCAGAGTAAGCTTTTTTTATGATAAGCACAGAAGCAAGTTTTGTTACTTCTAAATTTAAGCAATCCATTAGACTTTATGGGAATAGAATTTCTGTAAATCCTACCTGCAGAACAAAAGCAAGCTGACCAGGAAGTTTAAGTTTGAGTCAGTCTCTGTTTCTCTACCACCGTTGGTAGGTAGGTCCTTTTGAAGGAAATACTGTCAAATTACCTTTTATGAATTATTTAGGTCCTTAAATTCTTGATTCAGTATCTTTTTCACGTCTTAAAAAAATTAATTGTCTGAAATGTAGAGCAGAAAGAAACTTAAACTTTTTGATGTCCAAATTTTACTTGGAAATAGATATGGAAGATTAAATAACAGTTTACCCTGGCAAAATGTTTTAGGAGAACAATGAGAAAAGAAACCAATAACTTTGGCACTTATTAAATGTATACAATTTTGAAAATAAATCCAATCCATGATATAGCTAGATATATTTATTTAAAAATTAATAAATATGACATGTATTGAATGAAACTATGTAATGTCTAATAATTTGTTTTTAAACATCTGTCATTAGGCTTTTAAACATGCTGGTTCAGGTTCAGATAGACTTTTGTACCGAGAATACATCTAAACATTTTTTGTTAAATTTGTAGGTAATATCTAATTTATATGGATTCCAGATGATTATGCATGCTGGGACAGCAGGGTTTGGGTGGGTGGGTAAGTGTACTGTTGCTTTTGTCTCTACATGCCCTAACAATTACATCTGCAGACTCCCTAGAGATCTGACTTTGAAAGTCAGGCCATTTTTTTTTTTTTTAATAGGGTCTTAAGCTTAAGAACACCTGGTCACCAGTGGGCAATGGTTAAAACTATGATCTAAAACATATTTGATGTTTGAAAGAATTCAGAAATAAAAATATAATTAGGATTCAATTCCTTACAAATTTTAGCTTCTAACATTTATTAATCTCTGAAAGGCATAAAACAAGATTTTGGAGGTGTTAATGCAGGCTAAACACTAAAAACATTGAAATACTCTCCAGCTATGATAAAATAACTTAGTAAGTGTAATTGAAGATAACTCTAAGAGATGTTTGGGCAAGTTATTATCCTCCAGTTTTCCTTTGTATTGAAAATAAGATAAACTATTTTTACTTTTGTTACAGTAATTAACATTGTAATTGTATAACATATCATTATGATCATATATTTTGTTTTCTAAAATCTAAGAACACCATAAAATTTTATTTGATGTTCTGAATGCTGCCTTCAGCTTACTTAAAGTCACTTTTAATTCTCACATTGCCATGTTCCTTTCACAATTTGTTACTGAATAATCTACAGTCAAAGTTTAGTTCTTCATTTATTAATTCAGCAAAAATTCACTCAGCAATTCCCCTATGCTAATCAATATTGTAAGTGCTAGGGATGTAGTGATTAACAGTTTAGGTAGTGCCTCTGCCTCACGAACCTACCATCTAGCTGGGGAGAGAGATACTTTTTCTTAATCCCTCAAATGGATAGTCACAAATTAGGATTAGTCTCAGGTGCTGTAAAACAGTAGAGCCAGGTGGATGTGATCTGCTCTGGGAAGTTGGCAAAGGCTTTCCTGAGGATGTAGTATGAGTTGCTATCGAAGGATCAGTGCTCATTAACCAGATAAGAGGAGTCAGGGTGAGGAGTGTTACAGGCAAAGTGAATGATGTGACAACAACCCTAAGCCAGAATAAACAAAGCTTATTTAAAGAAATAGATGAAAGACCAGCGCAGCTAGAGTACAGGGGCAAAGTGCAGAATTCACTCTAGGAGGAGCAAGTATAGCTCACTTACTAGGCAATAGTCTAGATTTCAGTCTTCACCAATATAATGGAGATAGCATAGGCAAGTGAAGTTCACAAGTAATATAAACAGTGAACTTTATCAAAATTTCAAATTGTTCCTTCTCACGTCTACACAGAATTCTTTTAAATAGTAAAAAAAAAAAAAAAAGAAAAAAGAAATTTGAGCTGTATTTCTTTTTAAAAATTCTTATTACCATTGTAAACTGCAATGGGCTTAAGACGCATATTTGGAAAGAGAAAATAAATGGAGGAATTATATAATTAAGAAATGTGGGAAACCTTATTTCTAGGAATTTCGTCTCTACTTAGCATGTTTCCCTCCTCTCTGACAAGTTAGGTTATATCTGATCTACATTGTTGGACACTCACAGATTATTAGCTCTAATGTTTGTGATTTTTTTAGGAAAGAAATACTCTTCTGGTGTTTTGCTTTTTAAATCTAATTTTAACTTCTATTTATTAATTATATATATATATATATATATATTTTTTTTTTTTTTTTTTGAGACAGAGTCTCACT
>NW_022436967.1:1130656-1174765 GCF_009761245.1 Sapajus apella
TGAGTCTCACTTCATTGCCCAGGCTAGAGTGCAGTGTTGTGATCTTGGATCACTGCCACCTCCACCTCTGGAGTTCAAGGGATCCTCATGCCTCAGCTTCCCAAGTAGCTGGGATTACAGGTGTGCGCCACAATGCCTGGCTGATTTTTGTATTTTTAGTAGAGATAGGGTTTCACCATATTGGTCAGGCTGGTCTCAAACTCCTGATCCCAAGTGATCTGCTTGACTCAGCCTCCCAAAGTGCTGGGATTACAGGCATAAGTCACCATGCCCAGCCCAAAATCTATTTCTTTTCCCGCATGAAAACACTAAACAAAACCTACTTAACATGATGTGTTACTAACAAAGTTATTGTCTCTCAAGTAAAGTCATTTATTTGATTTTAATAATTTACTACAAAAATCTTCAATATAGTAAAATTATTTAAAGCTTTTTCTGATTCTTTAGAGACCCAGGGAATGATTTTTTTCATTTTTTTCTATCTTCCATAATTCACAATAAAAAGAAAAGTGGTTCTTGTAGCAAAAGAACAATAATTTTGCTTAAGGAATTAAAAAATAAAGAAAGAAAATATTATTTTAAATTATTTAAAGAAAGTTTCTATAGAAAACAGGGAATTCTATGATAGTTTTCTCATACTCAAATTTCCCTTACCTGAAATGTTATTGCCAGATGTTTTTCCATGCATTTTTAGTATATATTGATTTCCTTAAAAGAATAATTTGATATCATCCAGGTGTGCCTAATGATAAGAAAAAGCTAATGTAGAAAGTCTACAATTATTAGTAAAACACTTTTTCAAATTAAACCTCTCAGATTTCAGTGAAAGAATATTGAATCAAAGAACTGAAAGGGCAGAGGAAATTGAACAATGGTTCAATTTAGTAATAGATGTTATTTATCATTTTTATTAAACTTTGTATTAGCTATGTGCCTTGTATTGACTGGGATACTTCTCACCTGTGTCTGAATAAGACAGATGGCAAGTCTTACTTCCATTTTTGAATTAAGAAAATGAATCCAAAGTAACTAGTTCTTGCCTAGAGCAACAGAGAAAATCAGAGATCAGAGTAGAAATGTTGATTATCAACTGTCTCAAATTTCAAACTGTTGAATCAAGCCATCTCTTAGGTGAAGGTAATTACTTAGTTTTATTTATAAGGCAATCAATTATTAAATATTACTTTTTATATACTATATGATTAACAATTAATTTTATGATGTAGGAAATATACCATAATTCTTCAGCCCCAGGAACTTACAGTAATTCAGCTTGGATAAAGATGAGTCTATAAAACCACAGGAATACAGTTTAATACGGTGTATGATTAACTGTGAAACTGTGTTACAATTGTAAATAAGTTAATGGATAAGAGATGCTGGGCTTTTCTTGAGTCCTTAAATATTTGGAGGCGACTGACAGAGGGGTGGAAGTTGATTCCAGATGATGATATATGTGTGGTTTACAATTTGAGTAAAGACATATAGTAAGAGTGGACCATGCTTTTGGTTTATAAAAGAGTTAAGTCCAAGCAGACTAGAGGATAACGAATATGAAGAAGTTGGTTGTATTATCTTCACTTATGGCAGAGCCTTTAGAACAGGAAAAAGAATTTGATCTGAAGACGGAAGTCACCGAAGGTATTTTTGGTGGGAATAATGTGGTAAGAGTGGCAACCGAGCAAGGTTATATTGTCAGCTCTGCTGGAGAGATTATAAGGGAAATTCTAGAATCAGCAAAACACAGCTGATGAGCTTTTGGAATGAACAGGCTTGAAGACGTCTAGATTGAGAAATAAAACATTTCTGAAGAAAAAACCAACAGGACTCTGTGCCTAACTTACCAGGATAAGAGGAGGATGAGTCATGGTGATGCTAAGGTTTCAGCTGAATGTGTTGATGATTAGGGAAGAATGTGACTGAAACAGGCATGCTTGGTGATACACTTCTGATTTCCCTTTATTTATTTATGGAATGATTAGAGATTGGCACACATTGCCATTTGTGAAGTGCTGAATTGAGGTGGTGAAAATTCCATCTGGGGTCGGGCGCCGTGGCTCATGGCTGTAATTCTAGCACTTTGGGAGGCCGAGGGGGCTGGATCACTTGAGGTCAGGAATTCAAGACCAGCCTGACCAAAATGGTGAAACCCATCTCTACTAAAAATACAAAACATTAGCCGGGCATGGTGGTGGGCGCCTGTAATCCCAACTACTCAGGAGGCTGAGACAGGAGAATTGCTTGAACCCAGGAGGCGAAGGTTTCAGTGAGTCGAGATCATGCCATTGCACTCCGGTCTGGGCCACAGAGCCAGGTTCCTTCTCAAAAAAAAAAAAAAAGCTCAGGTGAGAGAACAGGACTCTGGATACACATTGCTAATGTTCTTGAGGAGGCTTACCAATAGCACTCTTTTCATCTTGGTCTATAAATCAATTAAGACATACATCTAAATTATAAGGCGGATAGAATAACAAAATATCACTGTCATGTAGATACAGCTAACATAGGAGAATATGACTCATAGCTATGGACAAGTGAACTTTCTAACATTGAACTCTAGGGCTAGAACAATTTGTCCATCCAACCATAGGCAGCCTTGTACCATTCAACCTTTTTCCCATGGATCCTTGACCCTGTAAAACTTAGAGTGTGAATTAATGCCCAGCAGAATTGATGCCTCTGTGGTCAGGCTGCTTCCCAAGAGGAAAACATATAAAATCAGGGCTTTTTTTTTTTCTACCAAACTCACCTGTAAGATTAAGACACTACTGTTCTAGAAAGAGGCCAAGAGTATTTCCTAAACGTACTACTTAATGAAAGCAAGCAACACGCAATGCAAAAGAACCATCTCCTCTTCCCCACCTTATCACACTTAGGCATACTCTGCAGAGAGATGATATTTTGGGTTCAGAAATCATGCCTATTGCACTTTGTAGCCACAACTTAACTCAAGTAGGATGTCTGGAAAATATTAGTCTCAACATATACTTTTTGATGAAATGATATTGCCGGTTGAAGATGATGTGAATTGATGGCTTTCCATCAGTGAGAGTGTAAAAATGGAAGTGCATAGCCCCATGGAATAAGCTTGCAGGAGCTGGGTAGGAAATGAAATGAGGCAGGAGAACTAAAAGGGAAAAGAGCTGTGGGCATCTACTAAGAATCTTTGGATCTAAGATGAATGTCTATTTTAGATGATGAAACAATTTATTGTAGTTTCAGAATATCTTCATTGATGTCATCTTTTATTTCTCAAATTTGTTCAAGTTGGATGGTTGGCAGACATCCTGAGCTTTGTGTTTCAGATACGTGGTGAGTGAAAAGATGTCAAACAATGATCGCTGTATTATCTTCGGATCCCAGAAGCAGTCAAGGACACAATTTTCAGCCTTACCAAGCTTGTTATGATCTATTAGATTGCATTGTTTGATACCCTTTTAGATGCAAATAACAGAAACCAAAAAGTAATTGAAGCAAAAAAGAGTATATATATATATAAGAATATAGTAATGTCTTGAAAAACCCTTTGTCAGGAATGCCATCTGGCCTCAGAGGGGCTGAAAATCTGGATATGGAAAACGATATGAAACCAGGCATTATTTTCTCCTCATTTCTTATCTCTGTGTCTCTAGGTGACTGTATTATACCTCTCTTCTTCCATGCACTGGCTTTCTCTCTGCAATGCCTAAGGCTATACATCTTCCCCAATCAACAGAACAACTCAAAGGCTCGAATCTTTGGTCACAGTAACAAATACTAAGTTCTGACTCCAAATAGAGTCCAAAAATTGTTCTAAGGTCCCTGCACAAGTAGATGGGTGACTGATTTTAAAGAAGTGAAATTCCAAGACATATAATGCCTATAAAAGGTTTCTTCTACATACACACACACCACACACACACACCACATACACAGTTACACAAAACATGAATAAATCAAGAAAGTGGAAAGAATATGAAAAGTGAAATGCAGCCAATAATATCTAATGACTATCAAATGGATATTATATGACTTTAGCACATTCTGAGCACTAACTATACTAACTCATTCGACCCTCATGCCACTTTATGAGGTCTACACTACAATGAAGCAAGGTGGAGTTAAACAGTTTGTCCAAAGGCACACAGCAAGCGTCTGGCACATTTTAGACGCCTTTACATAAAAGCCTCTTAAAATTATTCCTGTTCTTTGGCCACCAAGTGTTTTATTGTTAATCTATTCATAAATATTGATTTTTTTCTCGCTTATTGGACAAAAACAGAAGAAACTTGCATCATGGGAGAATTGATGATGAACGTTACTTGGTTCTTCGGCTATCCATTGGCCACAGGACATGCTGGCGTTTGCCTCACCTGGCGGAAGGGGGATGTTAAGGGTGAATTATAATTTGGGAGATTTTCTCACCAAGGGATAATCCAGCAAATAGTAAAGCAATTCAAGTCAAATAATAGGCCTCATTTCAACAATCCTGCCGTGAGGTCGTAGTTAGTAAAAATGATTACTAGCACTACTTACTTGTAATTAACAATTCCCCTTTCCCCTTGGTTTCAGATGTTTCTGTTTTGTCAGGTGAGGACTGGCGTGAACAGTGGGCAGAACAATAGAGAGGTGTGGATGCATTTACAATTTCAGTTAGAGGTTTTAACACACCCTCAAAAATGGTTTAGATCAAACTGACAACATATGAAAGTAAAGAATGTTTTTAATGTGTATAGACATATTTAACATTAAGCTTACAAATATACATATTTATATATATTTACCTCATATATTAGTATAGGTGTTTAATACCTAATAAATAAATACAGTTTTTGAATATCCATGGACCATTCACAAAAACTGAATTGCTTCTGGGACTCAGAGAAAAGTAATTAAGTTCCAAGAATTCAATATCTGAGAGACTGTGGCAATAATATACAAAATTATAAATCAACAACAAAAGGATAGCTTAAAATCCTACATATCTGCCATCTTAAAAATATACTGTTGGCTGGGCGTGGTGCCTCAGGCCTGTAATCCCAGCGCTTTGAAAGGTGGAAGCTGGTAAATCACCTGAGGTCACGAGTTCGAGACCAACCTGGCCAACATGGCGAAGCCCCATCTCTACTAAGAATACAACAATTACTGGGAGGCTGAGGTGAGTGGATCACAAGGTCAGGAATTCAAGACCAGCCTGGCCAAGATGGTGAAACCTTGTCTCTACTAAAAATACAAAAAAGTTTGCCCAGCTAGGTAATGCATGCCTGTAATCCCAGCTAGTAGGGTGGCTAAGGCAGAAGAATTGCTTGAATCCAGGTGGAGGTTGCAGTGACCCGAGATCACACCACTGCACTCCAGCCTTGCTGACAGAACAAGACACCGGCTCAAAAAAAAAAAAAAAAAAAAAATTGTTAAATCTTTAAGGTAGAAAGGAGTTACAAAATACTTAGAAGTAGATGATAATGAAAAAACAGCAAGCCAGCATTTTCAGCTTCTGGCTAACGCAGTTCTTAGAGGGAAATTTAGAAGGCAGGTGGGATGGAGCTGTGGCCACAGGGAGGAAAATGACGACAAAAACAAAGCAGCTACGCATCCAGGCGAGGGTCTGCACAGGTTCAGCAAGAGGAAGGATCATGAACCGAGGAAACGCTTAATAGTATTAACAAAAATGAAAATTTTGCACGTATTAAATGCAATAATGTATTCCATTAAAGTCAGTTTTTAGAAAGAAAGGGGCGTTATTAATCAGCAAATTACAATAATACTAAGAGGCTTTGATACCAATGCATGTACCCATGAAAAATCGTCAATGCATGTTTTAAAATACACAGCTTCTTCAGTTATTTATGCATCTGAAGTTTAAATGAGAGAGAGGAAAAAATGAAGAAAAGGAAGAAAGATGGCTAGTTTTCCATGTTAGCAAGTCTGTCTCACCCATAGAGTATTGTGATTCCCCGCTTCACTGTCCAGAGAATTTACTACTATTTTTTAGGTTTGAGAAAAAACAAGTACTGAACAGATTCTCTCACTTCTGAGCTTTTCTGGCAGAATCTATAACCTAACAGTTTGCAGTGTCCAGGTAGTATAATTTTCAAATAAGATACTCTCCACAATTTTCCTTTAACGCTTTAGAAAATGAAGCTACAACAAGAAGCCTTGAGATGAACCTATTAACTTTTTAGCCATATAATAAAATGAATGTGGCAATGAAAGATCTTTCCAGAGATTTTCATTGAATCTCAATACGAATATGGATTTTAAATCATTGCTTTATCCTATAAAATTGTTTTCCCTCATTTATCAAACATGATTCTTATCTACATTATACAAACACATTGACAATTTGTATCTTTAAATTGGAAATTTACCATTGAAACCCTGATTTGCTCTATATAACATTTCCTATTGTAAAAGGATTTTCCAGATTATCAATAACTAAATAAGTAGTGGTATTTTATAACATGCATTAACCTTTTTTTACTGATGACATGTTTCTCTCACTGTTTCTTAACATTATTTTAATTTGCTGTTAAATAATTACTTTTTTTTTCAAAAAATTTCCTTCTTTTTTCTAGAAGCTGACCTTTTTTATAGATGTGCCATATCATATACTTTAATTCAATAGTTTAACTCGTTCAACAACAAAAAGCAACTACTATGTCCCAGATTGAGCGTTGTCCGTTCAAACATAAACAGCGTTTCTCAAGTAATTTACAGTCTATGAAAGAGAGATCAGTAAACAGATGTAAGACAGTGCTTTGAGGGCCTGGCAGAGGCATGAATGGGGCATCGCGGAGGCAGGATAGTAATACCTAATCCTACCTAGGGAGCATAGAGATGAGATTCCAGAGGGAATGATTTACAAACAAGGCATTAAAAGCTAACCAGGCAAAGGGATATGGGAGGTTTCAACTGTGAAAAGTATCCCAGCTGTTGTACATTTGGTTACATGTGCAAAGTCAGAATGAAAATATTGTACAAAGTGCACAGGGGTCTTAAGCAGTGTTAGAGGCAGAGAGGAGAGACATAGGCTGCAGACGTAGGAAAAGACCAGGTCAGATGGTAGCATATAGGGCTTGGTGAGGAATATGTATGTGATTTCTTTGGGTGACAAGCAAGTAAAATCTCTATGAAAACCCTGAGTATTTGAACAGAGTAGATTATAGAATCAATACATATAAGAAGTGCAATAATAAAGAGTTTGTGGCAATTGCTCTAGGCAAGATATTGAAGCCACCATTGCAAAATTATAACTGAGACAATGAAAGAGAGTTGACCTAACCTACTCCATCTTCCTTCTAACATCCAAACTGGGCTTGGTCATTCCTGGGTGTATGCTGAACTAATTTTGGGAGGAACTTAGTTTATAGTTTAAAACAAAGACAATAACAGGCCCTTCCCAAAACCAACCTCCTTCTTGCCTACAGACTAGACCGCCTTTGCAGAACTAAGTCAGCCATAAGATTAGGAATTATAGTTTAGAAGTCATGCAACTGGAGGCTACAAGACTCTGACCCTCCCAAACCTGCTCCTAAAATCAGCGTTTGAGATATTTTGCAGACCCTGCACTTGAGGGATCAGGTGACATCACTCAGACTAATAAACTGGCTCATCTGATCTTGTGGCTTCCACTCAGGAACTGACTCAGTGCAAAAGGACAGCTTCATTTCCCTACCATTTCATCTCCAACCCAACCAATCAGCACTCTCAACTCACTGGCCTTCCTGCACCCACCAAATTATCCTTAAAAACTCGGATCCCCTAATGCTCAGAGAAACTGATTTGAGTAAAAATAATAATACTCCAGTTTCCTGTACAGCCAGCTGTGAGTTAATTACGCTTTCTCTATTGCAGTTCCACTGTCTCGATAAACCAGGTCTCCATAGGCAGTGGGCAAGGGGAACCCCTTTGAGTGGTTACAATATGATACGCACCTAAACCAGGCTGTAGACATGGGGCTAAAATCAAGGTATCAGCAGAGCTGTGAGCTGTGTTTCTTCTTGCCACTTTGGGGGAAGGAATCTGATTCTTTACCTTTTCCAGTTTTCCTGCATTCCTTGGCTTAAGGCCTCTTTTTTGAGTACCTCTGGCTTCTTTCTCTGTTGTCACATCTTCCTCTCTGTGATCCTTCTACTTTCCTTTTATGAAGATCCTTGTGATTATATTGGGTTTGGCTCATTGAGATAATCCAGAATAATCTCCTTATCTCAAGAGCTCCAATTTAATCACATGTGCCATCTTTTTTTGTCACCTAAGAAAACAGCTTCACACGCTTGTGGGATTTGGATGTGGACACCTTTAGTGGACCATTATTATGTCTATCACAGGGACTAAATTCAAAAAGCATTTAGGAGAATTTATTAATTTATGAAGATGGCACGGGATGAGTGAGGGAGACAGTAAAATACTCCCAGGTATTCAATTTACTTAAGAATAGTTGTGTTCCATGGATGCAGGAAGGGGAACATCAAACACGGGGGCCTACTGGAGGGTGAGGGGTAAGGAGACCCTCCAATACCTAACAAATACCTAATGCATGCAGGGCTTAAAACCTAGATGATGGGTTGATAGGTGCAGCAAACAACCATGGCCCGTGTGTACCTGTGTAACAAACCTGCATGTTCAGCACATGTATCCCAGAACTTAAAGTAAAATAAAATAAAAATAAAAAAGTAAACAAACAAGAAAAAAGTAGCGATGTTTATCCACTGAGACATAGCATATTAGAAAGAAACTCATTCAGGTGTGAGACTATAATGTTGTCATGTAGACAACTCCATGTGACAGCTACAGCATTTAAAATTATATATGTGTCTTGCACTTTGTGATTCACATTAGATTTTTACTGGCCAGCTCTAGTCTAAAAAGTCCTATTCCAAATACCTTTGGCCTATGAAGTTCAAAGCCTCTTCATCATCTATTCAAATTCCCAGATAATCCATTTTCATGGGACTTCCTCTAAATGTCTGCTCTGTACACACTGTCTGTGTTTTGCTCTGCATTAGCACAATACAAAATTTAGAAGCTTTTTCAGTTAAGAAAAGGATTTGTATGTGTAGAAACATTATTGACAATGTATGAGTCACAGAATCACATCACAAGCTCTGCCTTCCCTTTCGATACCCATTTTCTCCCTTAATTCTTTATTCATTATTCCTTTTCTTCTTTCTTCCCAGAAACAAACTATCTTTCTCCTGTTAAATAGTTCAATGAGCGTCTTATTTTGTTTGAGTATGCTTTTGAGATTTGTCTCTCTTCCTGAAATTGGGCAGTTTTCACCTTAAGATTAGGTCTAGTGAATAAAGTTTTCCTCATCTTTTGACACTTGAAATACAAAGATGAAAATCACTGGAGAGATTTTTTATGTATTCACAATCTAGGCAAGGATAATAGATACGAAAAGCACCACTATATAGGAATGTATAGAGGCGATGGGAATAAGAACAAAAATGCAAATGATTAATTATGTGAATTGATGAACATAATTAGTAGCTGAATCTTTTTTTTTTTCTTTTTTTTTTTTTTTTTTTTTGATTCAGAGTCTCACTCTGTCAGGCTGGAGTGCAGTGGCATGATCTTGGCTCACCGCTACCTCTGCCTCCCAGGTTCAAGCAATTCTCCTGCCTTAGCCTCTTGAATAGCTGAGATTACAAGTGTGTGCCACCACACCTGGCTAATTTTTTATATTTTTGGTAGATATGGGGTTTCACCATGTTGGCCAGGCTGGTCTTGAACTCCTGACCTCAAGTGATCCACTTGCCTTGGCCTCCCAAAGTGCTGGGATTACAGGCATGAGCCACCATGTGTGGCCTAGTATCTTTTTGGCTGCATTCACAGTTTGCCCCAGCCAAGTGACCAGGTGACATTCATCATTCACTTTACGTCAAATATTCTACTTAAAATTTAAATGTAATTTTATCACAAAACTGCTTATTTAAATAAAATTCTATGGAAAAGTGGAAACTGATCAAGAAAAGCATTCTTACTCTGATTTTGGTGAGAGATGTGGAGCCACCCTCTCTGCTGTTACAAAACATAGTAACCCCCAGTGGGACTTTGGGGAGCACAATGTAAAAACCTTCTTTTTTTGTTCTGTTTTCCTGGCCCCTGAGACACTCTTTTCTCTCAGCTTTTCATTTCTGACAATGAATGCAGAAGGCTTCTCAACTCCGAAATATCTCTAAAATGTTGGCTTTCTGTTGCTCTTCTCACACTCAATCTTCCTTGTGTGTTTTTATCCAACATGGTTTCAACTCTTCTCCCTAAAGGCTCCTTTCGTCGAAATTTAAACTACTACCAGCATTCCCATAAAGGTTTCAGGTCAAAATAGCAACACACCTGCTAGATAGCTCCTGTTGGCTTGAGTTTCCACAGGTACTTCAACTACTACATGCCAAATTTAAAAAGTAAAAATAGGCCGAGTGTGGTGGTTCATGCTTGTAATCCCACCACTTTGGGAGGCCGAGGCAGGCAGATCACCTGAAGTCATGAGTTTGAGAGCAGCCTGGCCAACATGGGTGAAACCCCATCGCTACTAAAAATATAAAAAAAAAAATTAGCCGGACATGGTGGTGGCGTGCCTGTAATCCCAGCTACTCAGGAGGCTAAAACTGGAGAATCCCCTGAACCCAGGAAGTGAAGGTTGCAGTAAGCAGAGATCACGCCATTGTACTCCAGCCTGGGCAATAAGAGCAAAACTCAGTCTCAAAAAAAAAAAAAAAAGAAATGAAAATAAATAGGTAAAATTATTTTTAACAGCACATTTTATTTAACACAATATATGCAAAATGTTGTTTTCTTGGTAATCGATATAGAAATTATTAACAAAATATTTTACATGTCTTTTGTTGTACTGGTGTGCATTTTTTATTTAGAGCACATCTCAATTTGGATTAGCCACAGTTCAAGTGCTTAATAGACATGTGGCCAGTGGCTGCCATACTGGACATTGGTGAAGCGGGTTTGCTGTGTACTGGCGATAGTCTTAGGGAAGGGCTCTAAACACTTTGTTAGTTCCTTGTACTGGTATCAATCCGCCTGCATGATTCCAGTGAAACACTCACACAGGTAAAGAAATTTTATGACTCATAGATGGGCAACAAGGGACAATAGAAGCTTAGGGTTCATGGTGAGTCAGTCTCCTAAGGCTCAGGAATGCTGTCCAGTGGGGATGAGGCCTCATATGCATGTCCCCTATGTCATACCACAGCTGAGGGACCCTGAAAGTCACTCTACCCTGGGTTTTATACCCAAGGGTAACTTGACTAGCTGAGCTAAAGCATTGCAAGCATCAGGTGAGAACAGAGTCCAAGCTATTCTAGTAAATTCCTTCTTATTCCAAGACATTACATCCCCAGCACATCCTATAATTATTCTAAAGTGAGAAAGGGAGGTAAAGCAGGGTTGCCAAGGCCACCAGGGGACTTGTTCGGCAGCATCAAAAATATAGATGAGCATAGTGTAGGTAACCTGCATTCAGTATTAAGATTTTATTTTAGTGCTTCTCTGGAATTGATGAACTTAGTACAAACATGGAGCTGCATTTTGGATGACCCTTAACCAGGAATACATTCTCACCACAGCTGCCTTAACTATTGAATATATAACTTAGCATAAATGAACACATATTTTCTTGAAAAAAATGGTTAAGTGTCACTAGAATCTATTTTCTTTTTTTTTGCCTGTAAAATGCCCCCAAGAAAAAAACAAAAGCAATGCAGTTGAGTCTTATACACATTCAAATTACAGATCTATTGAGAAACATACTAATTGTATTTAGTAACGGTAAAGTCTTTAGCTATGGAATGCTTTGAGCAGGTGCACCTGGTCTGTCAATGACTGCTTATGGCAAAGTGTCAATTGTTAGGAATGAAATCTATGGATGTGTGGCCAACACTTTCTAAGGAATTTTATGAAAGCTATTTTGGTATAAAATGGAGAGATATTGCATGATAAAAGATATGTCTTTTGTGTCCTAGGTAGTGTTGTTGCATATGTTATTAGAGATTACCTAAGTTAATCAGGGCCAGAAAGTATTCTGATCTGGTGAGAAGACACCAGTTCAGCTAAACTAGGGGATCTGGACTTTGCTTTGCTTTGCTTTGCCTGTGACATTGATTATTTTAAACTCAAAATTATTATGAAAACCTGATACTGGGGAAAATATCCGATTTATGTGAGTTTGGTTTGATAATTCAGTCCTTTGTGGCTTTTGTTAAGAGATTAAAATATGTAATATGAAGAAAATGAGGTCTATGAAGATATGCTTGGTGACATGGTTGCGAATAAGCTCTGATTATTAAGCAAGTACTTCAAGATCTAGTAGAAATGACTTTATATGAAGTGGTGCTGTCCTGAATGGTAACCACTAGCCACACGTAGCTATTTAAATTTAAACTAATTAAAAGTTTAGAAAGTTAAAAAGTCAGTCCTCGGTTACACTAGCCACATTTCAAATGCTGAATAGCCATAAATGGTTAGTGGCTAGTCTATGGACAATATGAATATAGAATGCTTCCATTATTACAGAAAAATCTGTTGAACAATCCTTTTCTAGAGACTGGAGATGTTATTGGGTACCGTGAACTAGAAAGAGGACTTAGTTTTGAGTTAGAACATTCCAATGAAATGTTATAGAGATGTCTAAAGTAGGGAAAACTTTGGTATAAAAGTAGGAAAAAATTGTTTTTGTTTTTAGACATGAGAAAGATGGGAGAAGAGGAGAGAGATATAAGCAGAGACCTAAAGAAATAGGAGAAGGCTATGCTGGGTCTGGAAGTAGATGGCACCAAGCAAGGCTATACAAGAAGATTTTGGTTTTTCTACCATTTTAGAATTTGTGATTCAAACCATATACCTAGGTCTCTGAGACAGAGAGGGAAGGAAGATACACTTAATATTTGAATTATAGTAGTGCATGACATGGTGTCTGACATGAAATAGATCTTCGATAAAATGGTTAAATGAATGGATTAATTCAGTACCAATGAAAACAACTTTTGTTCATAGACAACTATGAGTGTGTGGAAGATTAACACAGCACAAGCTTGGACTTGTTTTGATTTTGCAGCGACAATGTAAATTTAGGTCAACTGCAGTTCAGATATAAGTATCTTTAGAAGCTGAAAGGTAGACTAGCTTGTACTGGAGGCCTCTTAACCTTTGGAGGTTCATTGTTTTTAATTTTAGATTAATTGCTATGTTCAATACTTTGCAGTGACTAGTCACTAATCTACAGCACATCTTCATCAGCTGCAGAGTAACCCTTATAATTCTAAACAGATTTTGCAGGCACCACCAAGCTGAAAAAATGCAAAAATTAGATGACATGAACACACTCACCCTTTTAACTCTCTCTAGGGTAATTCCAGAGGTCCATCTCAGTTTTGATCCTGCCAAACCAGTCCTGGGGTCTGACTTAAGTACTGAAATTTTCTTGTCTGGTTTAGATTCAGTGTTGCTGAACTGTATAAAAAAGACTTCATTAAGTTAGCTTTCATTCTATTTATGCCTTTGTCATTTCCTTCAGTGTTTAAGTGAAAATAACACGTAAGAAATCATTGCTGACAGGCCTAGCATTTATCTTCTATTATTTATTGTGATACTCCTCTGTCCACCCACTCTAACAAGCCAACTATCAGTGAAGGAGATGTTTAAGACCCTATAATTCACAGCATGGTATCTGTTTTGACTATATTTAATAGCCAGCACTTACTCCAAATGAGTTAAAGCATATTATTGTGTAAGCATTTATTTTCACTACTTTACTGTCTTGATAAACATTTCCTTCTTCTCCACTGCTTTTCTGTTCTTTTGTAAGTTTATGTCACAGGATATAGCTCACTAATGAGTAGGAGTAGATACTATACCAATGAGGCTGTTAAGTGTAGCAAATTATCACCACACTAACAAATGGAGAAACATATGTTAAACACTCTGGCCTCACATTTTTTCATATGTCCATGTCTACGTGAGGCTTTCCTCTTGACTCAGCACCTAACTTGGTTTTCTCTGTCTGAGGGATTGGCTTTACCATTTTAATTATGGCTCAAGTCAGGAGACTTGGTTATCATTTTCAACTCCCCCCACTATATCCTGTACATACATTATACTTGATAAATTTAGATTCTAATTGTATTGCATACAAAATAATTTGAATGAAGCTGAGTTCTCTCTCCTCTTTACCTCCTTTCAGAATTATCTAGATTGTATATCACCTGTGGATGACTCATTAGAAAGACTAGTTTTTCTTTTATTCCCAGTAGTGTTCTACCTCATAATTAAATCAGTAACAATTTTGATTTTGCAAACTCCTGTTGTATTTAATAGCTTTCACTCTTCAATAAGGAAGAAAACGGGAATCCGGCTATATTAAAATATTGAATTTTGACACTTTCCTTTAATTGTCTTCTAAACTCTGATGAGAGCCTAGCCATCTATAGCAAACGTACAATAAAACTCAGTTCACATGCTAGAATTAACCCTCCTGAAAATACAAAGTAATGCTGATGCATTTAGATCATCTGTGCTGCAAATACTGTTCAGAAATCATTTCACCATTCATTCAGTTTTCTTCCTAAGAGTTAAAGTATGTTCATAGCACACTTTGGTTTGTTGGCTAGTTATAATTATTATGTATTATCTCTGTGTAATTTACTGGAGTAAATATCAAGGGACATTAAGGGGAAATAATGAACATGATATGTGCATACAAGGAGTTACGTATGAATGCAAGGGATAATACAAAAAATATTTTTAAAAAATGAATAGCCTATAAAGGTTGTAGAATTTTGTACTCAAAATTTGAATATTAGGATGAAGATAATTTTTACAGTTTCATTGACAATGAAAAATAGGAGACAAACTAACTGCCAATGACATGATAAGTAACTACACAGGATAGCAGATAGACATTAAAAATTATACTTTCCAAAAATGTTTAAAACATGAAAAATACTCACAGTACTATGTTAAGTAAAAATAACGTATAAATCAAAATCATACACACCATAAAAATACCTGAATTTATGCAACTTTAAGAAGTTTACCTTTCACCCTTTCATAAAAACAAATCTCTTTTGTGGCTCAGTCCTTATGGCTGTAGTGCGCTCTGCCACTACTTGTTGGCATCATCAGTTATGTCCTCCATCAATTTGTGAAAGCTTTGGCATCTGGCTTATATCCATCAGAGTAGGGTATGTCACACTGCAACAACAAATGACTCAAAAATTGTACTGATGTACAATGATACGTATTTATTTCTCTCTCATGCTAATGTTCTCACTTATTAGCTCTCGCTCTATTCCTTGTTGCATTCCCTGTAGAACTCAGGGTGATGGAGCCTTCTCTCTCTGGACCTGTGTCACTGTGGAGAGAAAAGAGACATGGAAGACTACACATAGGCTCTTAAAACTTTTGCCCCTCATCAACTTACATCACTTCATGAACATTTCATAGGCCCAAACAAGTGGCATATCTACTTCCAAGTTCAACAGTGTCAGGATGTGGAAACATCACTCTAACAGGGACAATACAGGAAAGGAAACATAATATTTGACCTTACAGTAAATAGCAACACTCATCTCTCATTCCCTCAGCTATCTCAGATTAAACAGTTTCCACCATTACTCCATTTTAACCATCTATACTCATGTCATATCTTGTATATTATAGTGTTAGCCCCTTAAGAGAGCTGAAATTCTGTCTCCTCACACAACCTCTTGAATTCTTACTCAAGAAGTGATGGAAATATTTCATTAAGTGAAACTATAAGAGATGCATTGTTCAAAGGCAAAGATGCATTGTCATCCACTTGTAAATGGGCAGGGCTTTCTCTGTGCTAAGCCAGAGTGGTCTGGTACTATTTGTGGCCTGGATCATGCTCCTTCTTAGAGGTGATAGGGCCATTTATACTTACCTTATCTCTCCCTTTTGGATTCCTTCTCACATAGCCAGGTAGGATGAGTGAGTGAAATAAAGATAGGACCAGTTATCTCTTAATAAAAATGGAGATAACTATTCTGTTAAATCTCTTGAATCTTTTTTCTGCTCCTTTTGGAAAAGGTGGCCTTACCTTGGTTTGAATAGGCAGAACATGTGACTATTATTGGTCTTTGGTCTAGAAGTAGAAAGAGATTTCCTATTTAACTATTTCATTCTAGAACTTTTAGACTTGAATATACAGTAGATTCTTTCTAAAACATAAATAATGATTGTTTCTGGCTTATGGGATTATATATGAGTTTTTTTTAAGTTTTATTTTTATAGTTTTTCAGCTCTTCCAAATATTTATTTCACGAGGACATTATTACTTCTATAGTCATAAAAATATAATCAAATTATTTTGAAAAACAATATAAGAAAAAGTAAAGAGTAAAGAGAAAAACTAGGGGAGAATGGGATCAGGGAAGACAGGGATAATGCAAAGTCCTTTCAGTGTCTATATAATGGCTTGTTTATTTGTATATTTACCGTAGTTCTCATGTTGAAAGATGTTAGTTTGACCTTGTGGTGGTATGGTCCTAGTGATCCACAAATATCCAAAATCTACACCAGACAAATCAGCTATTTTTGTAGTTCTTGGTAAAAATGAACAGAAAAGGTAACTCCAGGGAAAATATACTATAGGAATTTCTAGGTCTTTAGGAATACTCCAGTGCAGAACTCTTGTTCGTTCTCCTAAAACATAAGATGGAGAACATTTCGGATGGAGTTCAGAAATCTGGACTCGGCACACCCAAGAAACTGGAAGCAAAGAAGTCTGTCTGCATGTCCTGTGTTGTTATTCTCTTACTGAGGTATGAATATGTTTGAGGATTTCTAATTCAGAGTACACCAACTAGTAAGGAAAGGAGAGTGCAAACAAGACGCCTTTTCTCAAACCTTGGCTGCTTATTTTGAACATTTTCTTATACATAGAGAAGATATTTGTTTTTGGGTCTATTTATCTAACAGAAGGAAAGTAAGGAGAGACTGATTCCACAGAAGAAAAGACTTCAAGAGGGAGATACAGGAAAGAGAAACAGAGAGAGAGAGAGAGAGAGAGAGAGAGAGCGAGCATAATCTTAGGAAGGAAAGGTCCAGAAAAAGTATGCACCCACATGCATTCACTAGCAAAATGTTAATAAGATATCCTAGGATCAAAGCATTTTATTGAAACACCCTCTTTGTTGGAGAAAATCGAAACTTGCTCTGAGCATTCTGTAGCCAACACTAGAGACAAATGCAGAAGCTGGTCACTCCGTATTGAAATGAAGAGATGGATCTTAGGATAAATGAGTCTTCTAACATTTCAAGTGGATTGGAAGGTAGATTAGGACTTCTGTTTCTTAGAGAAATATAATCTTCAGCCTTTATTCATCACTGTGTTGTTTTTAAACCAAATCCATGAAAGATTTATGAATAAACTTTTATACATAAATTTTATGAGGAACTTTAATAAATTCTAACATGTTACAGATCTCCCAAGAACCATGTATTTAAATTACCAAATTAATAGTCACAAAATGGACAAAGTGAACATTTCAAACAGGCAATTCTCTGTCACATTGACAGATTTACTAACTATTATTTGCATTATTTTACAAACAGCTTTTCGATATGTTATGGTTTATTGGAGCAGTACAATGTATTATAATGCTTCTCTGGCTATTAACAAACTGTTCTTTTGAAAACACTTCAGAAGATATTTCTGACTCAAAAAAGAAGATAAAATTACAAAAATTAAAATGTTTCTAGAGTCAAATCTGTAAGTCAAACCATGTAAGAATCAAATAAAATTCAGTATAAGAAGTTAAAGCAATCTCCAAGAGTTTTACTTAAAAAAGCATTTTTGTATAAAAAAAAGAATTCTTTTCCCCCTTAAACCATTATCAAAGGTGACCATTCATCCTTAGAAATCAAATCAATTTGTGCTGAAAATTTAGTTCTATATGTGTGAATTGTAAGTGATCTTATTAGTGTTCTACTACATCAAGTTTGATAAAATCCCCAATCAATTTCAGTTAAGTTTCTATTGATCCACTTAAGAGATCAATTTGGACTTGTTTGATTCCTTTGTCAAGGGAGTTCTTCTGGCTTCGGTTTAACATTATGAAATAAATGTGATTTAGAAATGTAAGATGGAACAAAAAAGAGTTCAGATGAGTGCTGACAATTATTTGAACTCTAGATTTTGCATCTGAGAATTTGATAGGGCATTGCCATTTAGAAATGGGCTAAAAAAACAACAGGACACAGAGGTCAAAGAGTGTCTTCAAAGTAGTTAACAGACATATCATTCCTCACCTTTAGCAGTGATTATGTCTTCTGCGTCATGCAACAATTGGAAATCTATTTTCAATCCAAATATGGATTTGGTTTTATTCTTAAATGTGTTTTACACATACTTATACTGATTTTCAGTAGCAAAGTATTTCCTTCATGCTTACTTTTTGGTTTTTTATTATTATCTGCATTTCATCTTAATTTTTCTTAGAAAAGAAAGGATCAATTTAAAAATGAGTAGCTGTCTCAAGGACAATTGCTGGAGTTGCACCTCATAGCCATTTTTTTTCTGCGTCTTTCCACTCCTTAGGGACAGTTTTAGAAACGGTCTTGGAATGAGATCGGCCAGGAAACATTTCTATATCACCCCTAATTCTATTTTCTTATTTGTAGAAGGGATAAAGAACTCTTTCCAGCAGGAAGCAGTTGTCAAAGACATTGTGTTCTGCCTGGCAAAGAATAGGTATATAGATCTGCAGTCATCCTGCATTTATTCTGTTTATTTAGTATATCAAAGAAGTTCAAAGTCAAATAGCAATAAAGAGATTGAAGGTAGAGACTAAAGGTAATGCAAAAAAGTTAGAGACTGTAATTGCTGGTTAGCATTTTACCTCAGGCCATTGTATCCTTCAGTTTTCAGTAAAGAGAACAGAGCCATGAAGAAAGGGATTTTTGGAATTTGTGAAATAAATTATACTACAGATACGTGTGGGAGCTTACTGGGGAAGTCAAGCTCTGGAAAGAAAATTGGAAGGTTAGAAGAAATTATCACTAACAAATCAAGAAAGTGCTGGTGCAAGCAAACACAGTGGATCTTGTGAAGAAATACAAGAAGCCAAGCACACCTGTCAGTCAAAGAGGGACCACACGCAGGCGTGCGCAAACACACGTATTCTAACAGCACACAAAGAGAAAAAAACGATAAAGAAAGAAACACCCTAGTCAAGGAGTCAAATGTGATGACCGATTTTTGCCATTATTTTGTTTCAATTAATAATATTAGGTAATTATTAAATGTTTATTTTAAAGACTTCTGTTATATATCTCATGTAGGTTGATTTACAAAATAAAAGTAATAGGCTAGCAAAAAAGAAATTCACCTTGACATACATAGAAGATTTCTGGGTTCAGTTTGCTTTACTTTACAGATGAGTAAATTGAGATCTAGCATGTTTAAGAGGTTTATCCAGTGTACAAACAATTATGTGACACTGTGTGACATAAGACAGAATTCTGTTAGCCAACGCTCACTCTAGCGTTTTTTCTGCTATGCTTTGTTCCACTTTGAAGAGACAATTTCACTTAAACTGCTGGCCAGGGCTCACACTCTAAAACACCTTGATCCTGTAACTGACCTTATTGACATTTACCTTAGCAAATCTGCTTTTCAAGCCTTAATTCTAAGAGACTGGATGACCCATTGCTTTCCTGGAGACTATGTTGTAAGAAATGGGTGACAAATATAATTTACTGTATCTGCATAACACAAGAATATTTATCTTTATCCAATTTTTCCCAGAAATTCTGAAAACCTATTATATTCCATGTACTGAATTAGGCAATATGAAAAAGTATAAAAAAGATCAGAACTGACCTCTTTGTTTTGGAATGACATACATTTTAGGTAATTCTACTGATTTATTCTGTTTTTCATATCACATTCAGCTACCTTCACATCAGCTTTTTGATGATTGAAAATGCTTGCTGAAGTGGGTAGATTAAATATTCAGTTCAAATTTATTCTAGTAGACAGAAAAATAGAGGGTGTGAAAAGGGGTAAAATTAAGTGGGATTTTTTTTTTCCAAAGTCACATAAAAGAGATGATAAAAAAAATTACAGCAATAGCAGGCAGGTTTCCACATAAGAAAACTGTCTTTTAAAACTGGACACACAATGAACCAAAGTCTCTCCTAAAATATTACAATTTGAAATTAATCTCTGCTGGTACAGGAACAATTAAAATGGGAATGCCTAGATTTCTGTATTACCTAATACTTGCTTTGTCTTCCATTTTCATGAGATTCCTAAGATTACCTGAACAAATTATAACCATATGTAGTTGTGCTTGTTGATGTTTCACTATTGCCCTGCTTATGACATGTAGAGTAGAGAAGTAAGTTTTTGATGTCATAGGTAAATAATCACAGCAACACTTGGGAGCTTAATCAATCAATTTATTGTCTGCAAAACAATTTATTGTCTGTGCAGCTTACAGTCAATGCTGAAATAGATTTTTTTTCTTTTCATACATTTAAAATCACAGAAAAAAATGCCTTTCTTCTGGGTGGTGGGCTGTTCCTTCTACGACTTTCTGAAAGAGGTCGATAAGAATAAATTATTATCAGCCTTTCAATAAACTACTGATGATGGAATGTACTTTTCCGGAGGATAGTCATCATTCTACCATCCTGAGAAGAATTCGACAAATGAAAATATGACTAATGAAAGTGATACAGTGTCAATTTCTAGGGTGTGGTTATTGAAGAGTGAGGGAGCTGAGAGGGAGAGGGAGATGAATGTATGCTGAACACATAGAGGCAATTATCTTCCAGACTGACACATTTGTGCTCTGCTTTTCTGCTCCCTGTTGCTGAAAACTCTCCAAAATCTCTCCATAAACTCCCATGCTTTCTTGTCTATTCTACACCTCCACTTCTAAACATCTTTGGTCCCACATGACAACTAAATTAGCCTTCTCTGTTCTACCTGAAGGGAGGACATTGACAAGTGCATGGATGTAACTTGAATACAGGTGATGCCAAAGGTTTGGCTGCATTATATAACATGCAAACACAAGGGACAAATGATGGGAGAGACAACCAGTATTCAGAGTTCCTGCTTTTTCCTCCATGATGGTGTTCCCTCAATAATCTGAAGAAAGAGGAGCTACTCTGCAAGTCATTTTAGGTGGTTTTGTGAGGTTTTGTTGATTAATCTAATAGATATTTTGTTTTGTTTTGAGACGGAGTCTCAGGCTATAGTGCATTGGAATGATTTCAACGGACTGTCACCGCTGCCTCCTAGGTTCAAGCAATTTTCCTGACTCAGCCTCCCAAGCAGCTGAGACTACAGCTGTGCACCACCACACCGAGCTAATTTTTGTATTTTTAGTAGACATGGGGTCATATTGGCCAGGCTGGTCTCGAACTCCTGACCTCGTGATCTACCTGCCTCAGCCTCTGAAAGTGCTTGGATTATAGGCACGAGCCACCGCACCCCGCCAGGTTTTTGTTTTGTTTTGTTTTGCTTTGTTTTTAAATCATAGAGGAAAAGGGAAACCAACTTTGATTTGCTCCGGGTCTGATACCTTTGTCATTTTGCTTTGGAGAGCACCATTTCACTGAATTTAGAGAACTAACAAACTGTCAAGGAAGAGACTAAAATATGACAAAATGATAGAAAAAGACATGAGAAAATATGTTGATAGAAATTGAGTTTTTTATCACAAAGAAGTGAAAGAAGAGCAAGGATGATGGACTCATGGCGACAAAAACTAACTAACCTGCTAGCAATACATGGAATGGAAACATATCAACTGAAAGTGCATGGGATGGAAGGATAAACTGTGACCCTTATTATTGTACCTTTAGTTGATGAGGCAAAGGCAGTGATCTCTAGATCTCAACTGTCAAATTCACATTATATTTTGTAATCACAAGTTTTAAAAATTATATTTTAATTGACAAATGGCAATTATGTATATTTGAAAGCTACAATATGATATTTTGATGTCAATTTCAGAAAGATTAAATCAGGCTAATTAACATATCCATCATTTCCACCAACTAATTTCCACCAACTAATTGCTACTCTTCTAGCAATTTTGAAATATACAACACAGTATTATTAACTGTGATCACCACAGAATTCAATAGATCACTAAAACTTATTCCTCCAGTCTAACTAAAATTTTGTACTTGTTGATCAATGTCTCCCCTACACTCATCCCTCCCCAACCTATGGTCACCACCTTTTTACCTTGTTTCTAGAAGGTTGACTTTCTTAGGCTCCAATGTAAGTGAGATGGAGTAATATTTGTCTTTATGTACCTGGTTTATTTTACTTAGCATAATGTTCTCCAATTTCATCTGTGTTGTTGTAAATGACAGAATTTCCTTTTTTTATAAAAACAAAAGTAGTATTTTGTGTGTGTGTGTGTGTGTGTGTATATATATATATATATATATATATACATACATATATATAATATTTTCTTTGTCCATTAATCTGTTGATGGGTTCTTAGACTGCTTCCATACCTTGGCTATTATGAATAACGGGAGTGCAGGTATTGCTTTGGCATACCAATTTCTATTCCTTTACATATATACTAAGAAAAGGGTACAATCACAATTTTTAAGGTTCTCCTCCAATGTCACTTCCTTTAAAAAGTATTACCTGTTTCTCTTGCTATTTAACCCTTCTCTCCCAAACCTCCTTAGACACATTTATCTTTACTATTGCACATATAACATGCCACCAGTTACAGTAGTTTTTATTTAGTTGTATAGATTTAATGGTGATATTCCTAAGGATCCTGAACTCCTTGAAAACATGAATTACATTCTTTTAATTTTTTTAATTTAACAAACCTATCACAGTGCTTCATAGATAATTGATGCTTAGTGAGTATTTTAAAAAATTAAACTGAAAGTTGTTAAAGAAGTAGTTTGATTTTGAAACAAAGACTGGCAGAAAAGGTCAAATGTACACAGATCTCTGTGGCATATTAGAAAATGGGCATCCCAGGTGGTCAAATCTCATCACACCAGCTGTGAGTTTTGACTTAGCTTCTTGACTTTTCCCACCATATTCTCAGCTCCTATAATTCTCATCCATTCTAAGCAGATACAGGGACTTAATATTCAGCAATCAAAATGAACTCAAACCAAATAATAGAAAAGAAAATGAGGACATCAAGTGGTCCACTGTCATTCACCAACATAATTCATTGACTTTTCAATAGAATCTAGGGCACCATATGGGTACACTGAATGAGCTGATTTCTTGAACAAGAAAACCAAAGTATAACTCTATGCAACCATGGAAAAAAAACAGTACCAAGAATATGCATACTGTTGAAAATTGGCCCACAAGGATAGGAAGAGTCCATTTTTTCAATATTCATTTAATTGTTATGACCAATCATAATTTCTATAAGTAGCAATTATTAATCTAAATCTTCAGAAATAGCTCTTCAAACATTATCATAAGTACATGTGGTATTTTATTACCTTCCGCAAAAAGAGAATCAGAAACAAAATGTCGACCACTTGAAGTTTGCTCTAGACACTGTCAGTGTGCCTCCTTAGGTCTGATATTCTTCACTTCCTGCCCTTACTTTTTTCTTTTTGTGAGCATGGCCACCACGCTTAATATAGCACTCCTTCTACATAAAAAAAATCTAGTTATTAAGTCTAATTGATCAGAGAAATGTCATGTACCTTTTAAAAGGATTTTGGAAATAAAAGAGAAAAAAAGAAACCAGGATTCAATAAACATATGAGGAAGGAAACATGTCATTGAGTGGAAGTAGGAGCCTCTTTAACAGTGCTGAAATTTGAGTCTGTAGATTTAAATGTAGTTAGTTGTAGCATTCACTAACAGAGGATGGCAAGCAAGATTTTGAAATATTTGTTCAAGCTTAATGGCTGATACAGTATCTTGAATAACTGATTTCTTAAGAAGTTTTTAACCTGAGTCTTATTGTACCCTGACTACATGAAGAGATACGAGTCTCACAGAGGATAAATAGACCCTGTATATTCTAAATGAGTAGAATATTGACCTCTACTCTTTCCAGCAGTGTGGTAGAACAGAGTGGTGTAGATGACTTATGAGGCGAGTCTCCCACATTAATTTAGGTGACATATTCTTTTCTTCACAAATAGCTTCAACATTTTCTGCCCACACAGCAAGTGCCTTTGCCTTCTTTAGAATCAGCAGTAACATTTGCTCACTTCAACATATTTAAATAACGAGTTCATAAAAAGCATCATAGAGAGTTTGTTTACATATATTATACAAAAGAAAGTGGACTTAGTAAGTTTGTAAAACTTCAAACTTTAAGTTTGTAAGACTTTGTAAAACTTCACGGTTGGTACAAGTCTTTTAATACTTGTTTTAGTTAAAATATTAATTTTTAGAACATTCTCATTGGAAATGACTATATATAAATAACATATACAAAAAAGCAAATATGTATAATATATAAAATATATATATAACTATATACATAAATATGTTTATATAATATATAATATATATTATTATACATTTATTTATATATATTATATAAAATATATTTATATATATATTTTATATATTATATATATTTGCTTTTTTGTATATGTTATTTATATATACAAAGAGTGGTGGAACCAGAAAGGAAGCATTATGGCAAAGTTTCATTACATTGACATTGATTTTGCTGTTCGTCACCTTCAAATTCTAAGTTTATTTGGTTTTAGTAGAAGAACTATACATTTTTAAAGCATAGTCCTCAAAGAGAGTTTTTCGAGAGCCGAATAATCAACAATGTATCATAATTATGGTTTATGTTCTTGATGCATTCCTGTAGCCTTGGAGAGTAAAGCTCTTAATGAATATGACCACTGAATTTTTTACAAACTTCCAGCTCTGTAAATATTAGAAGGCATTTGAAAGCCAAGACTTCTCGCCTTTATACTTTATGATAGAATTATAAAAGTGAGGCGGGTAGACAGGTAAGAATTTTATTTACTTTACCATTTAGAGTAGAAAGTAATAGATAAAAATGAACAAAAGGCAGGAGACATCAGCAAAATGGTGAAGTCTAAGGCTTCACTTCCCCATCACAGAAGTTTCAGCTAACAACTATCCACAGATTAGAGCATCCTTTTGAAAACCTCAACACTTGGAAACAAGTCTTTGACACCTATGTCGTCCATAGAACTGAATACAGTCTGAATTAGAAGGATAGGAAGAATGGTCTCACTCTAACAGTGCTGCCCTTTTTCCTCCCCCAAGTTAGCACGATACTAGAGGGAGAGGATTTCCCTGGGCTCGCTGTTTTTACAGGGGAAAAAGAGAAATAGAGGTAGTCATCCAGCTTTCCTAGCATTCTGAGTTGTTTTCTACAAGCCCACGCTAGTCTCACAGGGTACGCTAGGGAAATTGGCATAGCTAGAATGCCTGGGGTCAGGTAGAAATAAAGGAAGCAGAAGTCATAGTAAGCAGCACATAGATCTTGGTAATGCCTCTGTGCTGTTGTCAGCCATAGAGGCTGATCAGAGACATCAGTCAACCTTATAGTCCAGCCACAAAGCTTCCGAAGAAGCATGGTGAGAAGTTCAAGCTAGTGCAAGTTTCAATTTCAAGACTGTTATTCTCCTTGCCTGCCTGGGAGCCTACTCCAGTGGTCCCACCCAGTCAGGGAGATGCTTACTTGCCTCCTCCCATTTTAGAGAAGCAAAGGGACTCCACTGTCTTGATCCAAAAAGTCAAGCAGCAGCTCCATCTAACTGTAAAAACCACCCAGAAACTGCCTAGGCAAAAAGACTCCTATCTCAGTGGATTTCAGAGAAGACTGAAATTATATCAAGTATCATTTCCAACCACAATAGCCTAAAGCTAATAATCAGTAAGAGGAATGTTGAAAAAACTATAAATACACGGAAATTAAACAAAATGCTCCAGAACAATCAATGAGTCAATAAAGAAATTAAAAGGAAAAATTTTAAATATCTTGAGAGAAACAAAAATGGAAACAAAACATACCAAATTTATGGGATACAGAAAAAGCAGTTCTAAGAGAAAAGTTTATAGCAATAAAGGTCTAGGTAAAAACAAAATAAAACGAAGCAAAGCTGAAAGAGCTCAAACAAATGACCAAATTTATACCTCAAGAAACTAGAAAAGGAAGAACAAACAAAGCTCAAAATTAACATGATTAATACAGATCAGAGCAGAAATAAATAGCATGGAAACTAGTAAAACAATACATCAATGAAAGTAATAATTTCTTTAACTTTTAGGTTTAGGAGTACACGTGCAGGTTGTTCTACAGGTAAACTGCACATTACAGGAGTTCAGTGTACATATAATTTAGTCACACAGAATATTAAGTATAGGATCTTATAGGTATTTTAAAATTTTTAAATATTTTTAAAATCCTCTCTTTCTTGCTAGCCTGCAACCTCAAGTAGGCCCCAGTGTCTGCTGGTTCTCTATTTGTGCCCATGTTTTCTAATTTTTTAGTTCCCACTTAGAAAGTGAGAACACATGGTATTTGGTTTTCTGGTCCTGTTTTAGTTTAGAATAATGGTGTCCAGTTCCATCCACATTGATAAAATTCAACCTTTTTAATGATAAAAACACACATCAAATTAGGTATAAAAGGAATGTACTGCAACATAATAAAGACCATGCATGAGAAGCCCACAGCTAACATCATATTTCATGGTGAAAAATTGAGTCTTGCCTCTAAGATCTGGAAAAAGACAGGAATGCCCCCTCTTGGCACTTATGTTCAACATAGTATTGGAAGTCCTTGCCAGAGCAATTAGACAAGAGAAGGAAATAAAATACATATAATTAGTAAAGTAAGAAGTAAAATTGTCACTGTTTGCTGATGACATAATCTAATAAATCGAAAACCTTACAGACTCAACCAAAAAATAAAAATAAAAATCTGTTAGAATTAATAAATAAATACATGAAAGTGGTAAGATACAAAAATCAACATGTAAAAACTAGTCAAACTTTTGCATGCTAATATCAAACTATCTGAAAATGAAAGTGAGAGATCAGCACCTTTTGTACTAGTGACAAAAAATAAAATACTTAGGAATAAATTTAATCAAGGAAATAAAAGATGCATATACTGAAAAATTTAAAACATTGATGAAAGAAATCAAAGACGAGCCCGATAGATGGAAATGTATCCTATGTTTGTGTATTGAAGGAATTAATATTTTTGCCCAGGCGTGGTGGCTCACACCTGTAGTCCCAGCACCTTGGTAGGCAGGAGGATTACCAGGTCAAGAGATGGAGATCATCCTGGCCAACATGGTGAAACCCTGTCTCTACTGAAGATACAAAAATTAGCCTGGCGAGGTGACAGGTGCCTCTAGTCCCAGCTACTCAGGAGGCTGAGGCAGGAGAATCACTTGAACCTGGGAGGCAGAGATTGGCAGTAAGCCGAGATCTTGCCATTGCACTCCAGCCTGGGCAACAAGAGTGAAACACTCTCTCAGATTAAAAAAAGCAGATGCAGAAAGACAAATAGTGCCTGTTCTCAATTATATATGGTTTCTTAAAAGAATTGAACACATAGAAGTAAAGAGTAGAAAGTGGTTACAGAGGTTGAGTGATGGGACAATGGGGAGATGATACGGGTTTTTTTAGACATCTATTGCATAGTGTGGCAGATATATTAATAGTTGATAATGGAGTATTCTACATTTCAGAATTTCTGAGAGTAAATGTCAATTGCTGTCACCACCAGAAAATGTTAAGTATTTGAGGAAATGGATGATTTAACTAGTTTAATTATTCCACATTGTATTCATGAATCATAGTGTCATATTGAACACCATAAATTTCTACAATTATAAATTGTGAATTTATAATTTTAAATAATGGGAAAAAATGAATAAATGACTTGTCTTAGTTTTAGGAACAAATTAGGAGATCTGTCTTAGTGTTAGGAACAAATTAGACAGATTTTTCCTAAAACCTCCAGCTAGTTTTGAAATCATTCTATTTTCTTTTTTTTTTTTTTCCTCTTTTTTTTTTTTTTAAGCGGGGGTTTCGCTTTTGTTACCCAGGCTGGAGTGCAATGGCGCGATCTCGGCTCACCACAACCTCCGCCTCCTGGGTTCAGGCAATTCTCCTGCCTCAGCCTCCTGAGTAGCTGGGATTACAGGCACGCGCCACCATGCCCAGCTAATTTTTTGTATTTTTAGTAGAGACGGGGTTTCACCATGTTGACCAGGATGGTCTCGATCTCTTCACCTTGTGATCCACCTGCCTCGGCCTCCCAAAGTGCCGGGATTACAGGCTTGAGCCACCGCGCCCGGCCGAAATCATTCTATTTTCAAGAAAAGCCACCTAAAATGGTCATTTCCTTTCCATTTAATAATATTGTACTCTATTTCTATGCAACATATTTAACTTTAGGATGCTAAAGTATAAATAAGATTAAGTAACTTTAATTTTATGTGTTATTATTTATACCCTGCATTGTTAAAAATATATAAAGGGGCTAGCTTATAAGATTAAGGTACCAATTTTTTTAAAGCAATAAATTAAAGGAAAATAAGTAGGAAAAATAAGGTAAATCCAGTAGTAATATTTAAACAAAAAATGCATTTCATAATATCTAATATACTTGGTTGAAAATCTGATGTAAATTTTTCTAAATGTTAATACAGAAAACATTTAAGAAGTATTTTATTCCTTATACTGTAAGATTTTTCTTACGCATCTTACTATGAGCTTATAAGAAATATATATTTCCAACATGGTATATTTAACAAAAGAAAAAAATAGTGACAGAAAATTGCTAAATCAAGTATGAAAGCAAACTAAATATTAATCAAAACATAACCTAATTTAGTTTTGGTGTCCAACTTTTAGGTGGTATGAGATGTCTCCTGGTTGTACCAGCAACAAATGAAGAGAATAAATATTAAAGAGGACATTTGTATATTTCTGTGGTAATATTTATTTGGCATCTCTCACATGCCATCAGATTATAGTAAATACTTTTATTATGATAAATTATCAGACTGACTAGGTTCATGAGGGATTATAAATAAATATTCAGTGTAAGCTGAATATATCTAGTTATCTCTATAAAGCATATTGAAATGCCAATGATACTGGCCAACTGGGAGAGCATCCACAGGTATATTTGGATACTGATACCCCATTTCTTTTTTCCATAAGTCATGCAAATATTCTCTCTGTTCTCAGATGTTAGTTAAAGCAATGTTAACAATATTTATTAACTTATGTGTCACAGTATGTAGTTGGTACAGTTGCTATTGAAAAAGAGTAAATCCATAACCTAAGGTGCATGTAATATAGTAAAGGTATAAGACAAATAAACGTAAGAATGTAATATACAATAGTAAGAAAGACTGTCACGAAGCACCAGCAATGCCTGATAGAGTGCAGGTGAGGGAAGCATGGCTTCTTTTGAGGGACAGAAAAAGGTTTCATGAAGAGGTGGTATTTGAAATGGATCTGGAAGAATTGATATGATTTGAACTAGAGGATAAATGTGTTTCATGGAGAAAGAATGGTATCATTCTAAGAACCCAGGTGGCATTCAGTTCTGTTCACATCCTTAACTCTGTGCCCAGACCCCAAAGAAGCAGTGACAATAGGAAAAGTCATTTCATTTCTACTCTTATTTACAGGGCTTTAGTCTGCATCTCACACTCTCCAGTTTGAAGCATGTGTCCTGTCCTCTCTTGGCATGCCTGGCTTCATTAAAGAATCCTCATTTTTGTAGCACTTATTAAATTGACAACTTATTTGGATAGCCTGCATGACTTTTCTCATCAGCAACCTTGAGAGTTGCTCTGACTTGAATCATTTCCCAATGCCCCAGCAGCTGCCTATTGATAAGATTACAAGGGACACCTCTTCTCTATTCCCCTCCCTCCTTTCCCCCTGACCAGGCATGCAGCATCCCACACTCCAGACTAGTTGACTCCAGGCCTTGATTTTCTGCCTGTCTGGGGTCAGGATCAGACAATAGGAAAGCACCATATAACACAGGAACTGTGAGTAATCTAGTTTACTAGGAACAGGAGATACACTCAGGAGATTGGTAAATTGTAGGCTGGAAAGATAATCTAGGCTTATATTGTAGAAGTCTTTGAGTGACAAGCCGAGAAAATCGTATTTGATTTGATAAGAAACAAGAATCCAATGGAGGATTTTGAGCAGAGTTTACTGTTTGCATTTAGCTCTCTCTCTCTTTAGGTACTGGGTAAGTGCATGTGTGTGTGTGTGTTCTCCATGATATATTCTTATAGGAAAAAGAATAGGGTCTATTAGATTTTCTTTGCATAATGCAACTCCCAACTGTGTGCATATAAGAAAAGCTTCGTGGTGATGAGGATGATGAGGAAATTTGGGAAAGTTTAGTAGACCACAGTACTTTGTAAAATGTCACATTCATAAAGGGCTCAAGCATTCCTGAGAGGGAAACATAAAAATTATCAAAGAGAAAGTAGACAATGCCAGTAAAAATGGAAATATGTATTTACCCTGTGGAAGTCTTTAGTTTTAACTGGCAGAGACTAGATGGAAACTGAAACAAATCTCAGAGTTTCATGCTCTGCTGACAGCAAAGATGTGGTTCAGTTAGCTTCTTGCCTAGTGTTTAAAGGATCCTGAAACTCTTCCAGTTTACAGTACATTTGGCAGCTCCCTGTTGGCTCATCTTTTTTATGTGTGTTCTGTTTAGAAGTGAATTCTACACCGGTTATTTTAAGTAGTATTTTTTAAATCTGTTGCTGTGTTAATTATAGCAAGGGCAGCGGCAACACAATCATAGACTGATGTGAATGTTGTATTTAATGAACCAAGGAAATATCCACCAGGGCTGTATAGAAATTGCAGTGGACTGAAAATAATCAAATATGAATGGGTTTAGGTAGCCAATGGCACTGACAGCTTATGAAGCTGAACACCGGATTTTTTTTTTTCTGCTGTAGTTTATGTGAGAGTCACTAAAAAAAAAACACTTGGCATGATTATATTTTCTTGTGGAATGTAACTAATTTCACAGTGGAATAATTTTGACAAGAGTTCTTAGTTTCCTTCCATATGTTTTATTTCCTTTTTTTTTTTTTTTTTTTTTTAAATAAAGATTTTTGCCCTGGCACATTTGAGTGCTATTGAGCACGACAGAAAAACTGTTTATTTTTTGTGCAAAAAAAAGGAAGGCGAGTCATGGTAAGTTGCTCTTACACAATTGCATGCTAGCATGAAGACCTCAAAACCAAACAAAGCAAGAGGCCATCTTGGCTCCTCATCAAAGTCTGAAGCAAAGAGAAAATTATGGATGAATGTTTAGTATGAAATTCCACACCTTCCCTCTGCCCCTGCAGACCAGGCGTATAACAACCTTTGTTTTAAAGACAGACAGAGGAGTTACTTTGTTTTCATTCAAATACAGAAACATTTGAGAAGCAACAGCATGAGAGAAAGTGGCCGAAGTTACAGAAATTAAATAATTTTTACCCTTTTCCTGTAAAAAGATAACCTAAACTTGTATGTACAATGTGTAAGGAGGAAAATAAAGAATACCCAGCAGTAGTACTGATTGATGTTGGATTTTTTTGAAGGGCAGGTCTTTCATTTCCTTGAGTTTTCCATTGATTTACTTCAAAGTATCATTTCTAAGTAGCTTTCTGGGACTACGGATCTTGGCATGAAATCTTCAGTATGTTCTAGTTCTAGGATGCTTTATTCTGGCACTTATTTATCTTACAGATTAAAAGGAAACTTAGACCCTTAAATGGTTGGTTATGTGAGCTTACCTCATCCACCTCCACCCCATACACATGAGCACACACATATAGGCTTGGGCACGCGCGCGCGCGCGCGCACACACACACACACACACACACACACACACATCTTTTCTTGCTGATATTTTTAAATTGTACTCCAAATAAAAACCAATCTGCTGAATAATTTCTCTTTGTTGCATAGGTAGAAAATAGTTTTTTTCTCTACCTTTTCTGAGTTCTTACCTAGTCCCTCCTGTAACAAGATTAAGAGGAGAAAAACAAACAGAAGCTTATTAAAACTTATTGCTTAGATATACATTCTAAATATTCAGATAAATTAGTTAATCTCAAAGATGGGAGCTCACTTCAGGTTTAATACCATTCTCTGCTGAAAAAAAAGAAAGAGACTTGGAGGACCAATAACGTGGAGGTGACCTGGAAAAGCATGGAAAACAAGGGTAAGGTTTGTTATGCAGATTTAAGTCAGTGCCTTCTCTATTGATAAGAATCTTGAGTGATTTAAAGCCATTCCCCACTGGTACAGAGAGCAAGACACCCTCACCAAGGGAGATTTTCTTATAAATGTAAATTTCCCTTTACAAACTGTAACCTCTACTCTATAGGTTTAGGACTTATGGATCTGTAGTACCTTCAAATAACCAGCTCAAAATAATCCTTATGCTAAGGAGTTATATTTCAGGATGGCATATTCTGGTCTCCTACATGATTGTTCAACTAAATATCAGTAAAATACAAAAAAGAAGTAGTGCCACAACGAAACCGTGCTACAGATGTGGTTAAATGTAGCCAACACATCTTTCATCATTACAAATTTAACATGACTTTAAGCCCAAAAGAAAAAATAAGCAAACATTAGTAATTCATTTTAGAATTTTGTTGCTGATGTTTAGTACCTGGTATCATGCTATTGTGCAAAGGCATGAAAAGTTGAATAAGATATCTGCTCTTGAGATCCTCAAAGTCTCATAGAAAATATAGAAAGAATTATCACATAATATGGTGAGTTCTATAATAAATTAAACCTGCCTTTGCAAAAATTATAGCCGTGAGGAAATTGTGACAGTGAAAGAGATCTGACCTAACTAACTTCATCTTGCCTTTAGCCTCTCAGCTGCCCTTGCTCATTCCTGGGAGTAGACCAGATCAACTTCAGGAGAAATTTCATTTATATTTTTACTTTGAAATGAAGGTGACAACAGTTTCTTTCCGACACAAAACCCCCTCACCTGGGAACCAGGCTGCCTTTGTAAGACTAATAAATTAGCCACAAGATTAGAAATTATGGCTCAGGAGTCATGCAGCCAGAGGCCACAAGATCACCAACCTCCCCAATTGCTCCTGTAAGCAACATTACTATTGTAAAATCTAAGATTGATGTTTTGGTATTTCTTAAGCCCTACATTTTGTTGGATAAACTGGCACCACCTAGACTGTGCAAGGTTCTTTCAACTGACTGCATCATGGACTACACCATAGTCCACAGCTATGGTGACCCCTGTGACCCCCACATACACCTCCAGATGGCCTCCCAGAGCCAGAAAGTCTAAGGTAACAGGGAAAACTGCAAAAGGAGAAAAGTAGCTAGCTCCTGCAGTGCCTGATTAACTGACCTTGCAACATTCCGCCATTGTTCTTGCCTCAACTGATAAGTCAACCTTGTGACATTGGATCCTGTGGCCTGATTAAATGACCTTGCAACATTCTACCATTGTTCCTGCCTCAACTGATAAGTCAACCTTGTGACACTGGACCCTGTGGCCTGATTAACCAACATTGTGACATTTTACCACTATTCCTGCCTCAATGGATAGGTCAACCTTGTGACACTGGACCCTGTAACATCCCTGCCCATGGCTTGCAAATATCCTCCCCAAACTGTAACTTTCTATTACCTACCCCCAACCTATAAAACCAGCTCCAATCCCACCACCCTCTGCTGACTCTCTTTTTGAACTCGGCCTGCTCTCAGTCAAGTAAATAAACAGACTTGTTGCTCACACAAAGCTTGTTTAGGTGGTCCCTTCATTTGAAGTATGCTTTGTTGAACTCACTCATCTGGTATTGTTGCCCCCACCCAAGAACTTAGTGCAAAAGAACAGCTTCACCCCTTGCAAATTAGCTTTAAAAAACCCTGGCCTCCAAATTTTCAGGGATGCTGCTTTGAGTAATAATAAATCTCTTGTCTCTTGTTTAGCTGGCTCTATGTGTATTAAACTCTGCCTTGTGTTTCCCCGTCTTGATAAATCAGTTGTATCTGGGCAGCAGGCAAGAAGAACAAGTTGGGTGATGATTACAAAACAAATAGTTCACAGGCAATGATGGGGCTCACAACACATCATTCCAAAATATGATAGTAAGAGACCAGAATATGCAACTCTAAAATATGCCTCTATGGCATATTGATTATTTTGAGAAACTGCAGGCATCAAAGAAGCTCTGAAAAGTTGATTGTAAGAAAATTGATATCTATAATGAAAATCTCTATTTGTAAGTGTGTCTCCCTGTCTGCACCCTGAAGAGAGGGATGAGTAACTGGAGAAGATATTGACTTAAATCTGCATAACAAACCTTACCTTTGTTTAAGGTGCTTTTCCTGGTCATCTCATCATAACCAAGCCTTTCCCCACATCCTTTGTTTTTGTTTCAGAGAACAATGGTATGTAAGCCTGAAGTTTAAATGCTTTTCTCTGAGATCTACTCTAGAGAACTACTCATTTCCCAGGTGTCTTATATAAAAATATACATGTTAAAACATTTGTTTGTTTTTCTCCTATTAATGTATCTTTTGTTAGAGGAAGTCCCACTTGAGAAATATGAACGGTAAGGAAAATTATTTTTTCTCCCCTACAGCAACTAGAAACTAAAGAGGGCTATTATAAGCAGAGTCAGAAAGGATAAAGCGTAGACTGGAAAAAATTGTAACTGATATAGCAACAAAACAGATCTAATTTTCCTGATATGTAAAAGGCTTCCATAAATAAATAAGACTAATTATCTAGTAGAAAAATGTTAAAATTATATAAACAGATAATTCATTAAAAAGAGATACACATAACTCTTAAAAATATGAAAAGGCGCTGAACTTCAACCATAAGGAAAGAAATAAAACATAAAATTACATTGAAATAACTTCTCTCACCTACCTATAAAGATTAATAAATATATATGTTTGATAATACTGTGATATGAAGAATATGGGAGAAATGTGCACTTCACATATTGCTTGAGAAAGTATAAATTGGTACAACGCATATGGAGGATAGCTGAAAATATTTATCATAATTTTATACTCTCTGATGGAACAACTCCCATTTATTCTGTGAGTATATTAGTATGTTTTTGCAAAACGACATATGTGTTATAGGAAAGAGGTCCCAATCCAGATCCCAAGAGAGGGGACTTGGATTTCACCGAAGAAAGATTTCAGGCCGAGTCCACGGTGGGAAGAAAAAGCAAGTTTATTGAGAAAGTAAAGTGGGCCAGGCACGGTGGCTCACACCTGTAATCCTGGCGCTTTGGGAGGTCAAGAGGACTGATCACTTGAAGTTAGGAGTTCAAAACTAGCTTGGCCAACATGGAAAACCCCATCTCTACTAAAAATACAAAAATTAGCCAGGTGTGGTGGTGTGTGCCTGTAATCCCAGCTGAGGCAGGAGAATCACCTGAACCCGGGAGGCGGAGGTTGCAGGGAGCTGAGATTATGCCACTGCACTACAGCCTGGACAGCAGAGCTAGGCTCTGTCTCAAAAGAAAAATAAATAAATAAATAAATAATAAATGAAAGTAAAGTGGTGAAAGGACAGCTACTCCATAGACAGAGTAGGACATTCCTGAAAGTACGAGGAGGAAAGTGTCCATCCTAGGTACAATTATTTTTTATATATACATATATATATATATATATATATATATATACACACATACACACACACATGCACACACACACACATCTATACATCTATACATATATATATATATATGATAAAAATAGACCTTAGGGAGATGTGCTCTGCTGCAAGAGTTTGTGATAAAGGATGAATTTTATTAATTACTATGTTTTTCAGGAATTGATATTTTTATATTTAAAGCAAAATTAGGAATGATTTTGTTCTTCAGATATTGAGAGATCTGGACACTCCCAAGTCTGAGTCTGTTTAATAAACATTATTAATCTGTTTCTTTAACCATAAACTTCTAGAGGCTAAGATGCCTACATTTCTGGAAATGCAGCCCAGCAAATCCCAGACTCATTTTCCTAGCCCTCACTCAAGACGTAGTCACCCTGGTTCAAGCGCCTCTGACATATGTATGAGACTATTAATTCCATCATTGCTTATAATAATAAAAGTTAAAAATCATTTTGCATTTCATAAATAGGAGAGTGATTAAATATACTATGCTATAACCCTGACACAAAATACAATAGAGCTATATGGGCATGATGCTATACTCTCTGCACTAATACGAAAACATATTCCACACCTCTCTCCAAAACACAATCATTTAGTGGAAAAATGCAATGTGCAGAATATACTGCATAGTACCCTACCTCAAACTTGTCTTTGCTAATTTCTGCACAAATATTTTTAGAAACACAAAAGTCAACCAATGAGAATTGAAACTGAACAGCATGAAACAAGAATGCAAAGGAGATTTTTCACTACCTGCCCCTATGTATGTTTAGATTTTGGATTATGTGAATGTGTGATATTGTGCCAGAATTGCTAGCCTTTGCTTACTGGTAATAACTAAAATAAGCAGCCCAGGATAACTAAGACCTGTGTGTAAACAAATGCTTATCTTGACTTCTGTAAACCACTGAAGTAACAAACAGAATGACAAAAGTCCCCTGGCCCTTGGAATGTCCGAAGACCCCCACCCTCGTCTCCACCCAGGAGGTGAATTACAGAATCCCCTGGCCCGTGGAATGTCTGAAACCTTTTCATCCCAGTCCCCGCTCCTCACCCCCACTCTCAAGGTGGTTTTTCGGGTATAAAAAGTCTTGGCACCCTCCTTTCGACACCACAGGTTGGAGAGACGCGAGTCCTCTGTGGTCGCCGGCATAATAAATGACCCTGCAATCTGGCATACTTTTGTCTTGGTGCTAACTTTCATCACTCGGTCCAGTACAACAAATGCAGTATCTTTTGTAATTGCCTGATAGGTTTTTTTTTTCTGCCAACCGCACAGACAAAATCAATTCCCTGAGACCATAGCATTGCCCTAAAAAAAGAGTTTAATTAATGTAACAGCAGCTATGCTGAAGATGAAGCTATTACTCAAATCAATCTCCCCAAAGGCTTGGAGGTTAGAGTGTTTCAAGTATAGTTTGTTGGGCATGGGGCTAGGGAATGGGTGTTACTGATTAGTTGGGGATGAAATCATAGGGGTGTAGAAAATGATTCTCTTGCACTGAGTCTGCCTCTGGGTGCGAGCCACATGACTGGTTGAGTCACAAATCACAGATCTGGGTGAAGTCAGCCAGTAATCAGAAATGCAAAAATCTGAAACAACATCTCAAACGACCAATCTTAGGGTCTACAACAGTGATGTAATCTACATGAGTAATTGGAGAAATTACAAATTTTGTGACCTCCTAAACAATGGCTGGTTATATTTTAGCAGAATTAGGCTCCCTTCATAATCCTAATCTTACAGCCTTTCATTAGTTTTACAAAGGCAGTTCAGTTTGGCGGAAGGGCCATTATCGTCCTTGCTTTAAGGTTAAACTATAAAATAAATTATTTCCAAAGTTAGCTTGGCCTATGCGCAGGAATGACCAAGTACAGCATGGAGGTTAGAAGCAAGATGGAGTCAACTATGTCAGATTTCTCTCACCATCACAATTTTTCAAAGGTGGCTTCACTATTTGAAAAAATGAATTTAAAAAAAAAAAAAGAACAAGAGGAGGGAATAGATACGTCCAATCTTGGCGGTCAGGAAAGCCTTTACAAAGGAAATGGAAGTTGAACTGAATTTTGGAAGATAAGTGGTTCAAGCAAAGAGGAAAGAGAAATGAATGGCATGAGCAAATACTCAGAAATATGAAAATATGTGGAGGGTCAGCAAAACCATAAAATGGCACCTGGAAGGAAGCTTCAGAGTGAAAAAGGAAGCAGTGATATATAAAACAAAGGAAGTAGAAAGCTCCAGGAAGGAGGGCATGATCATTAGCATCAAAAGGGGCCAGGAGGTCACCTAAGGCTGCAGCACTCCTGCTGTTTTTCTGCAGCTTATCTGCAGTTGATCTCCACTTTCTGCTCTTAACTTTTGCCATGGGACACTGTGGTTAAAGGTGTTGGTTTTATTTCTAGTTTTGCTAACCAGTGATTTGCAGATTCTTTGCTATCAATGTGTTTCTTTGTTAGGCACTTGCATCATAAAAAAAGGAACAGATATAACAGATGACTTCAAAAAATTTTAAATCTATCTTGCGGGAAAAATTTCATAAGCTAAAAAGCTTGTGGACAATTAGAAAGCAGTAAACCTAAAATGCAAAATAGTACAAATAAATTTATGATTTTCGTAGCACTTAGTTTATTAAGATACATTACAGGGCTTACTGAGTGGTAATCAAATGAGGTAACCCATGTAATAATAAACCATCACGGAGTGCAGTATGAATAGAAGGAATGCTGATGAAGACAATAAGGACGATGTAAACATAACGATAATCTTGTAATGAAGGAAATAGTTCACCCTAGCGGTATGTTTTCCTTTGTGCTTAAGCCGGTTCCTCCCCATACTTTTTCTTTTTTTTTTTTGAGACGGAGTTTCGCTCTTGTTACCCAGGCTGGAGTGCAATGGCGCCATCTCGGCTCACCGCAACCTCCGCCTCCTGGGTTCAGGCAATTCTCCTGCCTCAACCTCCTGAGTAGCTGGGATTACAGGCACGCGCCACCATGCCCAGCTAATGTTTTTTGTATTTTTAGTAGAGACGGGGTTTCACCATGTTGACCAGGATGGTCTCGATCTCTTGACCTCGTGATCCACCCGCCTCGGCCTCCCAAAATGCTGGGATTATAGGTATTAGCCACCGCGCCTGGCCTTTCCCCATGCTTTTTCTTCAGAACTTTCCATAACGGTGTGGTTAAATGGATAGAATTGCCCAGGATTCCAATAAAAGCTTCATGAATTTATGTTGGGAAAATGAGCAGGACATTCAGGAAATAAGAGGAGCCTGGATGATGTTGACAGAAGGAATAGCATGAGCAGAACTCCAGTCTCCCGAAAGGGCGTGGCTTGTTCTAGCCCCAGGGAATGAGGAGAGTCTGCAGTTCTGACCTGACCATAAACTAGGGCTGTGATAGCGGCCTGATCATTTCACCACTCTCAATTTCAGTTTGATTATCTATTAAATGACAAGATCAGTGGTTTCAAATTTTTCTTTTAGATGTGGCATTTTATTTTTCTTAGATAAACCGTGCTTAAAAGACCAGTAGAGAGAACAGTGGTAGGAGCTGCTCTGGCTGGAGCGGGTGTGAGCAACCAACTGCCCCCTTTCCTCACTGCCTTTTGAGATGACCTCTGAATGAAGCACCATAATCCAGTAAACCAGTGAACCAAACCATCTTATGGGCCATTCAAGTTCTAGTTTTTAAAATTGTCCATGGCTTTAGTATTCTGAGAGCACTGAAAAGGTGATTAGTCAAAGGATGAGATTATTCTAAAAAACATTTTCTCAATGTCTTCTTTGATCATTTCAGTAGTATTTCAACTTTGGATTATAAAAAAACTATTCCCCTGGACATCATGGTGGTCTGGGAACCCCAATAACCTTACTGAGATACCTATAGACCAACATCAGAATCTTATAACTGAAGGATACATGGGTTTCCAGTTATAAAAACCTCAAAGGCAAAGACAATGCAAGCCTTTTAAAAGTCTTGACTTAATATCAAACAATGCTTATTGGCATTATATTATTCTCCTAGAATACATGCACATGAAGATTATTTTATAACAGACGAGCACTTTATCAAAAATCTAATTTTCCTCACAGCATCGATCATTCTCTATATTTCATTATGTCACATGCACATTGAAAGGTCATTGTGTTAGTGTGTTACCACACCCGCTCCAGCCAGAGCAGCTCCTACCACTGTTCTCTCTACTGGTTTTTAAAGCACTGTTTATCTAAGAAAAATAAAATGGCACTTCTAAAAGAAAAATTTGAAACCATTGATCTTGTCATTTTATAGGTAATCAAACTGAAATTGAGAGTGGTGAAATGATCAGGCCGCTATCACAGCCCTAGTTTATGGTCAGGTCAGATCTGCAGGCTCTCCTCATTCCCTGGGGCTAGAACAAGCCACGCCCTTTTGGGAGACTGGAGTTCTGCTCATGCTATTCCTTCTGTCAACATCATCCAGGCTCCTCTTATTTCCTGAATGTCCTGCTCATTTTCCCAACATAAATTCATGAAGCCTTTATTGGAATCCTGGGTAATATATATATATATATATATATATATATATATAATATATTATAATATATAATGTACATATATATATGTATGTATGTTTAGGTTGGTGTAAAAGTAATTTTGGACATTACTTTCAATGGTAGTAAGGGTTTTGGACATTACTTTCAATGGAAGAACCTCAATTATATTTGCACCAGCCTTGCACACACACACACACACACACACACACGAGATTTATATATATATATCAGTGTAAATATATATAAATGAGATTTATGATATCTCATATATATAAATATATATGTATGAGATTTATTATAAGAAATTGGCTTACTTGAATATGAAGTCTGAGAAGTCCCATGAAGTCCCACAATCTGTCATCTGCAAGCGGGAGACACAGAGGTGTAATTCAAAGGCCTGAGTACTGGAGAGCTGACAGTGTACATTCCAGTCTGAGTCTGGAAGAGCACTGAGTGCAAGAGAGGACTGATGTTTCAGCCCCAGCAGTCAGGCAGAGATTGAATTCAACCTTCCTCAGTCTTTGCTTCATTTAAGCCCTCAATAGGTCAGATAATTCCCACCCACATTGATGAGGGCCATCTGCTTTACTCAGTCCAGATTCAAATGCTAATCTCTCTCTCTCTCTCTTTTTTTTTTTTTAAAATGAGGTAGGATCTTACTCTATTGCCCAGGCTGGAGTGCACTGGTGCCATGTTGGCTCACTGCAACCTCCGACTCAGGCAATTCTCATGCCTGAACCTCTCAGGTAGCTGGGACTACAGGTGTGTGCCACAATGCCCAGTTAACTTTTTGTGTTTTTTAGTAGAGATGGTGTTTCACCATGCTGCCCAAGCTGGCCTCAGACTCCTGAGCTCAGGCAATCTGCCCACCTCAGCCTCCCAAAGTGCTAGGATTACAGGCATGAGTTACCATATCCCACCTTCAAATGCTAATCTTTTACAGAAACACCCTCACAGACACATTCAGAAATAATATTTAATCAGATATCTGGGCATCCCATAGCTCAGTCAAATTGACATGCAAAATTAATCACTAGTCATGAAATTCAAAGCTTAAATGTAGTTATGATTTGGGCTAAACTTTTAGGCTATACTTGATCAGTCCACAGTGGTTTATTATAGAGATGCTGCCACCCTAATAGTTTGTCGATTCATATTTCTAACCCTTACATGGTGTTTCACTTAATGTTGGTAAGCCAGTTTGTTGCTTTCTAAAAAAATAAAATATGCTGATGCTGCCTAGCTGCAATTAACCAACATTCTTAAAGCATTTGCCAAAATGGATTGTTTATGAGAAGAACTCATGGAGCGCAGCACTCACTTTCTTCAATAAAATTAATGGAAAAGGTCTAATTGTTGGTGAGTGAGGACTGTGGTGGCTTTAGCCACCTTCCGATTGCTTGGGCAGATGTGTGTCAGCGTGCTTTCTCTTCTGCTGGGGAGTGAAGAAAGTTCCCTTATGTGTGTGCCCAGGACTGGCTCCTGTTCCTGGAATAAATACCATCATGTTGTGCAGACTTGCAGTTTCTAGTAAGTGCTGTGCGTGATTGGCATGTCCTTCAGAAAGCAGCGAGCCTGGATAGGAGACAGAAGGGAAAGCGAGAATGATATCAATAGCCTCCAAGGGGATTTATTTTAAAGCCTGCCATGTTGTCAACATTGTTTCAATACGACAGCTGAGGCTTTTGCCAAGTATTGAACATCTGACCCCATTTGGCTCGTCACTTTAAGCTGTGCCTTTTTCTAAATGGAAAGGCTGACCCTCTGAGAAACCACAGTCTATGTTTGGTTCATCACCAAGTTCAAGATGATTATCTAAAGTTTGTTTGAACCTCAAGGGAGAATAAAATTGAACTGAAAACCTCATCCCAGAAAATTTCTCTAGTGATTTTTGGCCCTTTGGCTTTTGCTTAGAAATGACATGAAAGCAGCTTTTGTCCCCTGGCCATTTGGGACTGTATGGTGGATTCTAGGCGTATCATATGCCATTCTGGTGATAATCCAGCAGGGAGAAAAAAAAGTATTTAATCATTTTTGAAATGAGAAATAGGACATGGAGTTTAATCTCAGCTTAAACATTGTTTAACTTGTGTTTCTTTTGCTGATAGATATTGCCATATACAACAGTTTATGTGTTTCAACTTCTAAAGACTGAGAATTTTCCTACTAAAACTTCAACAGCTAGGACAAGTGAAATCTAAGCTCTCAGAATAGTCAATAAGAATGCAAACTTTGAAGTTAGACTTGGGTTTGAATTTCAGCTCTATCACTTCTTAGAGACAAAACCAAGAGCAAGTTATTAACCTCTCTGAACTTTGGTCTACTTATGTTTAAAACAAGGTTGACAGTGCCCCCTTTAAAGGCCTGAAAGAAAGATTATACAATGTCTAAGCAGAGTGTCTGGATCTTAGTAAATTCTTTATAAATGGTGACAATTTTTATTTAATAAACAGAGATCACAGTGGATATGCAATATACGCAATAAGCCTGTAAACTTATTTTATTCATATTTGGACTATTCCTTCCAAGGTAATAGATCTTATTAAAAACAATAATTGGAGTAATGCAATGCTACCTTTGGAGGGAGATCATTATACTAAATATTGTCATTTTATTTTATAAATGTTTAAAAGAAAAAAATTGTCTTTATACTTCACTGCATATTGTTGGTACTTGCTATGTTTTAGTCGAAAAAACTGCCATGCCACACTATCAACCAATATTTTAACAATTTTTTTTTTTTTTGTGAGACATAGTCTTGCTCTGTCACACAGGCTGGAGTGCAATGGCACGATCTTGGCTCACGGCAACCTCCACCTCCTGGGTTCAAGCAATTCTCCTGCCTCAGCCTCCTGAGTAGCTGGGATTTCAGGCACCTGCCACCTCACCCAGCTAATTTTTGTATTTTTAGTGGTGACAGAGTTTCACCATGTTGGCCAGGCTGATCTCGAACTCCTGACGTTGTGATCTGCCCACATTGTCTTCTCAAAGTGCTGAGATTACAGGTGTTAGCCATCGTGCCAGGTCAACAGTTTTTAAATAACAGAACTTTTATGTATAATAATAAGAAACGAAAGGCATTTTTAGGTTGGAGATTATAATTTAACAGGTTTTGATCTTCAAAGTTTTGTCTTCCTAAATGAAGGAATATTATCATTCTTTGAATTGTAAACAAGTATGCGAGGAATAAGAAACAGTCCCAAGCTGGCTGTGGAATTTGCAATAGTATTGAGCTGACTTAACATAACAGTGAGGAACAAAATGTTTTAACTAGCTTGTGGCATTTCAGCTGGACTCTGTGGGTAACTTTCCTTCCTAAATGTTAATCTGGTGATATTATGTATTCTCATGTAACCAAATCAATAATAAAATAGGACTGGATTATTGGGTTGGTTCATAACTATTCACATCATTTATTTAGCACAGTGAGATGCTATATATATATATATATATATATATATACATATATATATATATATATACATATATATATATACATATATATGTATATATATATACATATTTGTCGTTGTTGTTTGTTTGTTTGTGTTTTAGACAAAGTCTTATTCTCTCACCCAAACTGGAGTGCAGTGGCATGATCATGGCCCACTGCAGCATTGACTTCCTGGGCTCAAGTGATCCTCCCACCTCAGCCTCCAGAGCAGCTGGGACCACAGGCCTGTGCCACCACAACTGGCTAATTTTTAAATTTCTTGTAGAGAGGGGATGTAACTATGTTACTCAGATTAGTCTTGAACTCCTAGACTCAAGTGATTCTCCCACTTTGGCCTCCCAGAGTGCTGGGATTACAAGTGTATGCCACAGCACCTGGCCAACCTGCAAAATTTTAGGAACGATGCATCTGTATTTAAATTGGTAGTTC